>NW_006797481.1:2674855-2684664 GCF_000442215.2 Lipotes vexillifer | reverse complement strand
CAGGCTTCAGTAGTTGTGGCGCGCAGGCTCAGTAGTTGTGGCTCGCGGGCTCTAGAGCACAGGCTCAGTAGTTGTGGCTCTCAGGCTCCAGACGCGCAGGCTCAGTAGTTGTGGCTCACGGGCCCAGTTGCTCCGCGGCATGTGGGATCTTCCCAGACCAGGGCTCGAACCCGTGTCCCCTGCATTAGCAGGCGGATTCTTAACCACTGCGCCACCAGGGAAGCCCCCTCATGCTGTCTTTTTAAAGGCAGACGCGTGTAGCTAAACCCGAGTAGCCTGCGCCATGACCTCTGCCTCCCTTGCTTCCTCTGGAATGTTCTGTTTCCCGCTCATGCTTGCGTCCGCAGATGCCATTAACCTGAAATGTGCCTCTGATGGACAAAGCCAGTGAGGTTTGGTGAGCACCTTGGCCCCGCTTGCCAGCCCCAATTCACTGCAGTCGCGGGCATGAGAAGGGCTTTTCTGTCTGTTTTAAGGCCTGTTGCTGAAAACAGGGGAAAAACAAGCTGGTTTATGCAGCAATGGGGACCTCAAACCAGCACAAGAGGCCAGCCGACCCGCAGCAGGCTGAGCATGACAGTTCTGCCCCATAAAGAGACACTAGGACAACACTCCTGATGGTCTCTGCTCAGACTATTTACAGAATTTATTTCCCGGGCTCTGTCTGTTCAGCAGCACCTTGACAGTATTGCCCCAGCCTCTGCCTCAGCGTATTAAACACCCCTTGTTCCGAGTACCCCAGAGCTAGCACCCAAGGGAGAGTGAGAAGAAAAAAATGTGGGCAGAGGGATATTTGGGGCCAATATAAACTTTCAAATTAAAAAAAAAAAAAAAAAAAAAGCAGATAAAGTTAGTACCCAAACCCTGTGAATGTAAAAAAAAGCGCACATACAAACGCCTTAAACTTTATAAAACATCAACCCTTAAAAAGGCTTTTTATTTAATTTTAAAAATAAAAAAAAAAAAAAAAAAAAAGAACAACACCAAAAAAATGTATCCCCTAAACGGCTCCTGTGGGCACGAGCTCCTACTGACTTCTCTCTGCGGCCCCTTCCAGCCAGTGTTAGGAAGGAAAATGCAAAATCAAGAAACATGCAAATCGAACACGGCTTTTCATCTGTTCGTTTTTTCTGTTTCACGGTTGTGCTGTCCTTGCATTGTCTTTAAAAATCATTATTTTTATTATTATTATTATTTTTTGGCCTCGCAGCTTGCGAGAACTTAGTACCCCGACCAGGGGATTGAACCTGGGCCACGGCAGTGAAAGCACAGAGTCCTAACCACTGGACTGCCAGGGAATGTCCTAAAAATTATTTTTAAAATTATCTTTTAGTTCTTTTTGTCTTTACAAAAATAATATAAACCCATTGATGACATTTCCAAAATAGAATCTAAAAAGAAGAAAATAAAAATTGCCAATGAGATAACCACTGTTGACATTCTGGTCTGTGGCCCTTTCATAGTTTGTTCTGCTTAGAGAGAGAGAATTGTGCCAGCTGTCTTTTGTTGCCCTGCCCAAAAGTCAGGTATCATCTCAAATTGAGAAATATGGTTGTAGAATCCCCAATGGACTGGGAGGCAGAAGACCCAGCTTCCTGTGCTCCTCTCTTGGTTCTATGGCCTTGGGAAAGTTGCTTCACCTCAATTTGCCCATCTTTAAAATGGGGATCCAGTAATCTTTCCTACCGTACTGGATGATCAAGTGGCCAGTGGAGTTACTGGTAGAAAGGCTTTATAGTGAGCTCTGCAGATTGATGCTGGCTGTTTTCAATGTGGTCGTGTGACCCTTTCTTCTAAAGCCCCCCTGTGTCTGATCTTGATGACAATCACCACCCTCCCTGTGGCTGCCCAGAGACCTGGGATCCTCCCTTTCCCTCTGACTTGTCACCCCTGTCCCTGTCCTGTGTACATAGCCAGTCCCTTCCAAGTCCAGGTAACTGCCTCCACGGTCTCTCTTGGGGCAGCCCCTCTCTCCCCAATCTCCACTGTTCCCTTCGTCCCGGGCACTACCTTCTCCTGCCTGAACTCCCATGTTGCTGCCAACTCCTTCCAGGCTCACGTGTTTCCTACCAAGCTCTACGCAACAGCCAGGAGGCTCTTTCTAAAACATCCATCTGATCACGCTACCACCTGCCGCTTCAGTTGCTTTCCACTGTGGTCAGGATGGAGCCCAAAGGTCTCCAAAGGTCTTATCAAAGCTGTCCAGGCCCTGCCTTACCTGCCCTTCCTTACTGCTCCAGCTTCACCCCTCCTACTGTGCCCCGACTCAGCCTTTCCTTCTTTTTTTTAAAAAAAATATTTATTTAGTTAGTTAGTTTGGCTGCGCCTGGTCTTAGTTGCGGCATGCATGCAAGATCTAGTTCCCTGATCAGGGATTGAACCCAGGCCCCCTGCACTGGGAGCACGGAGTCTTACCCACTGGACCACCAGGGAGGTCCCCAGCCTTTCCTTCTTGTTTCCTCCCTTATCCAGGCCTTTGCCCGGCACACATCCCTAACTCTGCCTGGTAATTGACTCAACCTTGGTCTTCTACCTTGCAGGTCACTTCCCCCAGGAAGCTCTCCCTGGTGACCTTACCTAGTCTGGGTTTGGTCCTCACCCTGTGGCAGTCTGATGACTAGCCTCTTCCTCCACTTGACCACAGGGTAGAGCTTGGATCTGCCTGGCACTGTTTCCCCAGCATCCAACCCGAGTGTCTACCCTGCACCGTGCCCTTTCAGAATCTTAATTTTCTTTCCTTGCTGGGATATTTTTGCCTTAATCTTCCCAAATCCTGGAACGATCGCTGATGGGTCTAATTTTTCTCTATGAGTTCTTTGAAAAGGCTCTGGAAATGTGGACAGAGAACGGCTTTCACCTTGTCAGTTTTGAAGCAGCTGCTTTCATCACAAATGGTTCAGGACAGAGGTGTCCAACTGTACCCTCCAAGGGCAGTGACCCCACTTTTCTCTCCCTTTCTGACTCAAGGGGCAGCGTGGGAGAGTTGGAGGAAGGGGTGTGTGCTGCCAGGCCCGCTGTCACGCCAGCGCCCTCTGGTTGGTGGGCAGAGATGGACACAGAGGTGATGCTGTTCCGGGCCTTTAGCTGAGACCAGCTTGAGGCAGAGCAAGGTGCTGAGAATGGCTTTGCCAAAAGACGCCATCATCAGGCTTGGGTGTCAGCAACTCTGCAAGTACCTGGCAGCTGTAGGCACTGTGCATATGCCTCAGGCAGGTCAACTGGGACAAAGCTTTTGAGGGGCTAACTCAGCTCTGTCAGTTTGGTACAGAGGCAGCAATGAAGTGTGAGGGACCTGGTTTTGAGCCAGGCTCTGTTCCTTACTGGCAAGTGATGTAACTTCCCTAATCCTCAGTCTCTCTATCTGCAAAACGGGAATAGGAGTGTTGCGAGGATTACCTGGGGACGGGTGTGGGGAGAGCTCTGCACGGGGCTGGGCTCACAGTGGGTGCTCACGGGTGGCCGCTTCAGCCCCTTCCTCTTCTTTATCTCACTGTTGTCAACAGTTGGTGCAGTTCAGAGCTTCGCCTCTTGGTTCCCTGAGTGGTGATTGCCAGGTCCTGCTGGTTTTAAGTTTATCTGTTCATTCATTCATTCTTTCATTCATCTGTTAAGTCTTTACTCTGTGCCAGGGATCTGGGGAGCTGCCAGGTGGTAGGGAGCTGCTTTCCGGAGTGGCTCTTGGTAGCACGGACTGGGCCGTGTATTTCCTTTACGTAACCCGGATATAACCCTTTTCCCTTAGCCCTCAAATCTCTATTTACTATAAACTCTCAGCAGGCTCAGAGGTTCCAGATGGTTGCCCTCCACACCTCCTTTCTTTTTTTTTTTTTTTTTTTTTCATTGTGGTTTTTATTTGCATTTCCTTGATGATTAGTGATGTTGAACACATTTTCATGTACCTGTTGGCCATCTGTATATCTCCTTTGGAAAAATGCCAGTCAGACCCTCTGCCCATTTTATTTATTTTTATTATTTTATTTTTTGGCTACGTTGGGTCTTCATTGCTGTGCACGGGCTTTCTCTAGTTGTGGCAAGTGGGGGCTGCTCTGTTGCGGTGCGCAGGCCTCTCACTGCAGTGGCTTCTCTTTGTTGCGGAGCATAGGCTCTAGGTATGCGGGCTGCAGTAGTTGTGGCTCACGGGCTCTAGAGCACAGGCTCAGTAGTTGTGGTACACGGGCTTAGTTGCTCCATGGCATGTGGGATCTTCCCAGACCAGGGCTCAAACCCGTGTGCCCTGTATTGGCAGGCGGATTCTTCACCACTGTGCCACCAGGGAAGTCCCCTTCTGCCCATTTAAAAAATCAGATTATTTGTTTTATTTTTCTGTTGAGCTCTATGAGTTCTTTATATGTTGTGGATATTAATCCCTTATCAGATATACAATTTGCAAATATTTCTCCCATTCAGTAGGTTGCCTTTTCATTTTATTGATGGTTTTCTTTGCTGTCAGAAGCTTTTTAATTTAATGTAGTCCCACTTGTTTATTTTTGCTTTTGTTATCTTTGCTTTTGTGGTCAAATCCAAAAAATCATCACGAAGACTGATGTCAGGGAGCTTACTGCATATGTTTTCTTCCAGGAGTTTTATGATTTCAGATCTTGCATTCATGTCTTTGATCCATTTTGAGTTAATTTTTGCGTATTATGTAAGTTAGTGGTCCAGTTTCATTCTTTTGCCCGTAGTCATCCTTTTTTCCCCGCCCCTTTTTTTTTTTTTTTTTTTTTGCCACGCTGTGTGGCATGTGGGATCTTAGTTCCCCAACCAGGTATCAAACCCGTGCCCCCTGCAGTGGAAACGCGGAGTCTTAACCGCTGGACCACCAGGGAAGTCCTCCTATTTTATGGAGGAGGATACAGAGATTCAGAGAGATTAATAAACTGCTCAAAGCTACAGAGCTCTGGAAAAAGCAGAGCCCACATTCAAACCTGCGCCTGAGTCAAGGCCATGCTGGCTGTGATTTCCACCACGTTGGCCATGGTTTCCCCATGGGGGTGGGACAGCATGGGGCACATTTGGAAGGTGATGGTGCACTGCTTTGGTGAGCTTTGGACAGAGAAGTCAGGAGTGAGAAGAGGTTAAGAGAGGCTGGGTCGAGCCAGAGACACCATCCATGCCTCCAGCCTGGAAGGTTAGGTCTTTGTCTTGCAGGTAGTAGGGAGCCATTGAATGTCCATCTCTGACAGCCCCTGCAGCCATTCTCAGTGAGAGCAGAGAGCAAAGGGAAGCAGGCAGGGCTTCCTGGGTGATATGAGATTCATTCACTCCTCCAGATATTTACCCTTTACCTACTGTGTGCCAGGGAGAAATGAGACAGTGTTTCTCAAGTACCCAGCCCAGGACCTGGAATGTCCCAGAAATGGCCACCACTTCTGATGGCAGTACGCCGTGGCTCAGGTGATGCCACAGGGGACAGGAGTGGCTGGAGCTTCCTCACCCGCAGCGTCAGTCTGGGAGCAGGTTTCTCTTTGTGATGCTGGGTCATGGGATGCCTTTCACATCACCTGTGAGGTCTCCGAGCCGGCAGCTGTTCCCGCTGCCCACCTGTCTCTCCCCTTCTTTTCGGGGGTGATTTCTCGTTCCCCTGCTGTCTTTCCTCTCTCCCTCCTTCCCCGCTGGACCTTTTAGAAGGTGGCGGATGGGCAGGAATGTCACACTGGCCGTCTTAGACCGGGATGTGCCTGCAGTCCGGCTGGGAGATCACCTCGGGCACAGTCCAGGTGCGGCTTGCAGACCTGAGCCGACTGGGCGTCAGAATGTGGGTTTGGGTGCAGAGGGAGCTCTCCGCCCTTGACAGTCCTCTGGCCTCCTCCCCTGGCCAGTCAGCCAAGAGATTCATTCTCTTGGGGCTTTTGCCACCCTCTGTCCGTGTTTGGCTTTAAGGTGAAAGGAATAGTTCTCAGCTGTGTTTGCCTGCTGCTGTGTTAACTTCCCACTCATCCCCAGCCTGCACCCCTCCTGGATTCCTGTTTCCTGCAATGACTTTACTAGGTAGAAACCTCAGAATTTCTGTCCCCAGTTGGTTGGATCTACCCCACTCTTCATCTCTTTGCTTTGACGCTCAGTCCTGAGGGCTGAGGTACAGCTGGCACCTGGCTCATCTGAGGGGAGACCAGGTTTGTGCTGTCTGTTGCCCTCCAGCTTTCTGGAAGAGTCTGCGGGGGGTTCCTCTTGTTGAGGGGATTGTCCTCGGCCTGGCCTTTGTGACCCAGCGCTGTACTCTGTGCGTGCGTGTGCATGTGTGTCCATCACCAGACCACGTGCCCTGAAGGCAAGCTGTTGGCCGTCTTGTATCCCTTTTGCCTGAGCAGGTATCAGGTGGAGTGACTCTGACCTGGAGACAACACCGACAAGGGAAGGCAGTGGAGAGAGTTCTGGACCAGGAGATAGAAGGTCCAAATTCTGCATGGTTCCCACTTACCAGCTCTGTGCCTTAAGCCAATCACCCCCCTCTCCAAGCCTCAGTTTTTGTTTTGTTTTCAATGAACAGGCTCTATTTTTTAGAGCAGTTTTAGTCTGGTGGAAATATTGAGCAGAAAGTATAGAGAGTTCCCATAGAGCCCCTGCCTAAGCCTCAGTTTTCTCACCTGTCAAATGGGGATGGACACTCACCTTGTTCTTACTGTGCTGGGGGGTTGTATAGAAACCACCCCTCCCCTTGCCCCCATTTTATGGATGACACGGCTGAGGCTCAGAGACAATGGGCCTGTTCAGGACCACTGGCTGGGGAGTGTGAGAGCCTAACTGCAGGGGTCCAAGCAGGCAGTGAGTGGGCAGGGGAAGGATGAGCTGAGTGGGACCTTCAGCTTGTAAGGCCTTCTCAGGGGGGTGGAGAGTCTCCCCAGGAGCAGCTCTGATCTCCGCCACCTTGGTTTGCAGCAGGGAGGAAAGCGCAGTGCCTCCCAGTGGCCACCGAGCTCACACATCCCTCCTGGGGCCCCTTCATTCATTTGTTCAGTGAGTCCTTGAGTGCTGACCAGGTGCGGTGCCAGTGCCGGGTGTTGGAGATCCGAGTTGTAGTCGTTTTCGAGCTAACAAGATTCCTCCTGGAATATCAGAGCTGGAAGACCTCAGTCCCATTCTAGCCGCACCCCTCACTCTGCAGGTGGAGAAACTGAGGCCCCACAGAGGGACGGACGGGCAGGCTGGAGGCTGAGGACGGCAGGAAACGAAGAGGGGCCTGGGTCTGCTGGCTCGATGGCCAGGCACCATGGGCCCAGGAGGTGCCTTAGTCGAGGAGCCTGGCAAGCCCAGCCGCGGCATCTTGTGCATGGAGGGGTGGGGTCTGAGCCGGGGAGAGGCAGTTCTGGGTCTGTGGCAACAAGGGGCCCGTCCTTGGCTCCTGGTCTCGTCCCATCCTGCCGTAGAGCTGAGTAATCACTTGCTGGGCAGGTCGTGGGGCTGCCACGCTCAAGGGCAGCCTCCGAATTAGGAAAGGGCTTACTCCCAGGATCCCGGCCCTTCCCTAGGAGACAGGGGCAGCTTGGCAAACCAAGAGGGCAGCCTCACCGGTACCCATGGGTACAGCCAGGTGGTGCCAGGTGGCGCTGTCTGTCCCGTTGTGTTCCAGCATCCACCCTTCTCTTCTCCATGAGGGAGGGCAGAGTGATAACCCACGGGTGAGCTCTTCTCTCACCCACCCGACCCCTGGACAGGGGCTGTACCTCAGTTCCCTGTGCCCCCCCCGCCCGGTCGTGTATCACAGCGCCGGCGCCCAGTAGGTGTTTGTTGTGTGTTTGATTAACGAGGAGTCCTGAGGCCTGGTTTTTGTTTATGCTCTGCCACTACCCACCCACCTGCATCCCTCTTTGTTCAAACTGCTGGGAAGCCCACAGCCCAGTTTTGTGCCAGAAGCATAGCTCTCCTTTGTCAGATGCCCTGGGGGGAGCTTGTTTTCTTCCCCCTCCCTCTTTGCTGATTATTTCCTCTTCTTTGTCTTTCATTGAACGATTGAACTTGTGCTTTTATTGGAAAATGGTGTGGATCCTTTGGAGATGCGAGCAAGCAACAAATACACCAGTCATTAGAAGTAAAAAGGAGAAAAGGCCCCCCCTGCTCCACCTGGGAAGTAGGTGCGTCTGAACTCTGTTCCGCCTCTCTGGAGAGGGGGCAGATTAGCACCCGCCCTGCTGACTTCCAGGAATGTATGGGCAGAATGTATTTTGACAGGCCAGGGTGCTGGGCAGTGCCAGGCCAGTGCCTGCCCCAGGGCTCTAGAAGATGAGGCCACTTGGGCAGGAAGATGCCACGGGCCTCCGTGGAATTGGCTGTGGAACAGCCGGCCTGGAGGGGCCAGGGCTTGCCCTGCTGGGCGCAGCTGGCCAGCTCCCTATTTTGAAGAAACTGGCTGAGACCTTGGCTAGACCGGCCATTGGAAAGTGCCCTGGAGGGGAATTAGACATCCCAAGTTATAGCACTGGTGGCAGGCCAACTCTGTGTGTTGCTTTGCTTTGCTCCTCTGTCCCTGGTAAAGAGGTACAGTGACAGGGCATCCATGGTGAGCCAAGACGGTGACATTGTCCAAAAAAGGAAAGAGCTCGACTGAGAGGTATAAATAGGAGTGCGGGGCTGGGGGGTGGCCGGATGACAGGGCTGCTCTGCTCAGCCCCTCCACCACCACCGGAGGGCTGCTCTTGAGGTCCCGGCCACCAGCAGGAGACAGATTTTTTGAGATGTTGGCGAGAGATGAGGGTTGAGGAATCTCCCATCATCCTGCCCCCTCTCCCCTCACCACACCCTGGCCATCACATCACAAGGGAGAGTTTGGGAGAATGAGCTCTAGGTGGCCCATTTGCTGTGTTCAGAAAAGAACGTGTGGCTTGAGAGCAGAGGGAGGGAGGAGGGAGGGTGCTTGTGGTCTGTGCCGGAAGGAGGCGGGGGCCGGTGAGGAGCTGATGGGGCTGGACTGGCAGTGGGCCAAGCCTGGTCCTCACTGGGCTTCACGGTTACAGAGGTGCAGACAAAAGGCAGGACGGCAGCTCAAGGTGGCGGCATGGCTCTGGGAGCTGAGCCAGGGCGATGCTGCGTCGGACTATATTTCCGATGGTTCTGGAAGGAAAGCAGTATCTCTAACAGGTTCAGTGCTTTGCTCTTCCATTTACTTACTGGATAGTCTTGGGCAAGGCTGTCATCTTCAGGAAGCAGTTCTTCACTCGGACCGTGGGGTAAATACAGGACACCTCCTGGGGTCTGCACGCGCATCAGCTGAGACACGAGTGGGAGGGCCCTGTCCTCAGCGCTGGCACCTGCCGGTGTGGATCAATTCTCACTGGGGCCGAGATGGTCCTTGGGGGTCGGTGTGTGGTCTGTCTCTCTGCAGTCCTGGAGACGGCCTTTCTGGGGTCATTGGCCAGCAGCCAAGTTATTTTCCCAGTGAGGCCTGAATGGTGAAAGCCAGCTCTCCTGTCTGGCACTGATTCAGCTGCCGTCACCTCCTAGTCCTTTGAGTTCCAGGGATTCTTATGATCTTCAAAACCGCCACATGCCGCTGACTGTTGCTCTGAACGTGCCTGTCTTCACTCTGCATGGAGGCTGTGGGGCTGCCATGCAGCTTGCAAAGCTCTTTTCACACTCGCTGAGCTCATGTAATCCCCCAGCAATCCTGCGGGTAAGTGGTATTTCCATTCTCCTTTTACAGACCAGGCTCCTAGAAGTTGCCTCCATTGCCCAGCAAGGCCTGGCCTGTGGCTGCTCTCTGCTGCTTCTCGGGGCTTAATCATGGTTGTGCCACACAGCTTGCCCCAGGATGGGGTTAGGATACCGTGCAGATGGGCCTGGAGGGTCAAGCCCATTCCTGCCAGATCAGCTTTCCG
>NW_006797481.1:2671868-2674845 GCF_000442215.2 Lipotes vexillifer | reverse complement strand
TGCTAGATGAGCTTTCCGCCAGCGGCAGCCACCTCTTTGACGGGGACCCTCCAGCTCAAGAGCCTTTTGCATCTTTGGCTCTGTGGTCCCAAGCAGCCTGCTGCCTACACCTGTCTCGTTTTCTCAGTACTCCATTTGGCCACAGAAAGGTGAGGTGGTAGGAGAAGTATTATCTTTCAGTCTGAGTTGGTTTGAATTTGCCAACTAAAACATTTACGTATGCCAGAAATCATTTCACTTGGTTACTTCTTAACAGGCCTAGTGCACTATTTTCCATCAAAACATTTCCATCGTTCAGAAAGTGTCTCTGACACAGAAGCTGGGTCCTGCTGCATCCTTGTCACAGCTCACATTTTATTTGGGATCCAGTGTTTTCAGAATGTCACCACCTCTTGCTTTGCATAAGGACTGAAATCCCTGATGGAAATATTTTGCAAGGATGTTTTTCATTGTCAAGGTGGCATAAAACTCCTTCAGAAGGTTTTCTTTGTCCAGCTCAGAGAAGAATCCCCTTTCTGTAGAGCTCCTGCCACGTTTCACTGGCCAGGGTGGGTCTTGCCAGGGCACCACGAAATGGATCAAGTCCCCTTACAGCCAAAGCGATTGAAGGTTCATGGAAATGTTTGTGGAAACAATTGCAGACTCCTCTGCTGACAGCCCGCTCCTTTTGTGTAATTTTTGATAGAACATGCACCCAGCACAGCAGAAGAATTTGGCCGGCCCTTGGAATGTGCTAGAATGGAATTTAGCTATGCTCTCCGTCCAGGTCTCTGATATGGCTGCGAGAGAATGTTCGCCTGCTCATTAAGCAAATATTCAATGAGCTCCTTCTGTCCCAGATTCTGGGCTAATCAGAGATAAGTGCCACCCGGGCCCCATCCTCAAGGAGCCTAGTTGATGGGGACTAAAAGATGCAGGTACATTTCATTCCTAAATACTTCAGGACCATATTAGGAAGGGCAGCAGGCACGTCTCTTAGTGTTGTGAGGTGATTTCAGGTGAGACGTGGATGAACTGGGGTTATGCATTTATTTTGATGTATGCCATTTAAAAGAAAAAAAAAAGTAACTACTACAGTAATTTCCCATATGTTATTGATTAGGGAAAAAAGTTGAAAAAAGGTAGGGAGAGTCAATTAAAACCC
Organism: Lipotes vexillifer; assembly: GCF_000442215.2. Taxonomy (NCBI): domain Eukaryota; kingdom Metazoa; phylum Chordata; class Mammalia; order Artiodactyla; family Lipotidae; genus Lipotes; species Lipotes vexillifer. Next base: position 2,673,701 of record NW_006797481.1, on the reverse strand, counting down.
AAGTTAAAGAAAAATACCAAGTACATACTCTAATGGTAGTAACTATTACAGGTGGTAGATTATGGTAAAAGTTATCGTTAAAAAATCTTGACAGGGCTCCCCTGGTGGCGCAGTGGTTGAGAGTCCGCCTGCCAATGCAGGGGACGCGTGTTCGTGCCCTGGTCCGGGAAGATCCCACATGCCGCGGAGCGGCTGGGCCCGTGAGCCATGGCCGCTGAGCCTGCACGTCCGGAGCCTGTGCTCCGCAACGGGAGAGGCCACAACAGTGAGAGGCCCGCGTACCGCAAAAAAAAAAAAAAAATCTTGACAGTGGCTCACGAATGGCTATGTCTGGAAAAGTTCAGTGCAGGTTTGTTGTATGCTGATGGGATGCCAGGGGCTTTACCTGTACCATCATCCAAGCTTCAGGAAGCTCTGGGAGATGGTAGTGTTACCATCCCAACTGACAGTTGATGAAACTGAGGGTCAAAGAGGGGAAGTGATTTACCCAAGGCCACATGACTAGTAAGTGGAAGGACTTGCACTGAACCCTGGTCTGACTCCTGATCGTGAGCTCTTCGTCACTGTGCTAAATGACAAAGTACTGCAGCTGGTCAAATGAAGAAGTGATTATTTCCTCCCTAGGGTATAATCCAAGAAATTTCCTAGAGAAGGATGCCTTGACTGAGGGGCAGGATTCAGCAAGGGAAGTTTGGGTGGCAAGGCAGAGTATCCCATCAATCAGATACCTATGATCATTGGCTGGATGGTTTGAACAACATGTTTTTTCCTCATATAAATGAAGTCTCGAGGTTAGGCTATGGGTTGGCTCTTCTGTGCCATTAGGGACCTTCCATCTCTCATCTCCACCAGATATCTCATGGTCCAAAATCGCTAATGCAGCTCCAGCCATCACATTCTTGTTCCAGGCAGTAGAAAAAAGAAAGGGAAGAAAAGGGTAAATATACATTCCTTTCAATGAGTCATCCACCTTCAGGGAGTTTTCTGGAAGCTGAACCTAACCCAGCTTCTCCTCATCTCGTTGGCCAGCCCTTGTTATACGTGAGGCTGCCTACTGTGTGCTAGGCATATGTGCATAGAAAACAAAACTCCTGTCCTCAAGGTGCTTCCAGTAGAGTGAGCTGCTTTTGGTTGAAGGTGTGGAGAGGACAGCAGTTGAGTGGAGAGAAAAAAGCCTCCTGTGAACTGGGACCTGCTTCTGGAGTGGTCCCAATAAGCCTCGTCTTTTTTGCACTGTTCTGCGTGTCAGTTTGTTGTTTAATTGGAGTGTAGAGTTGCAGCAATTAGGCTGCCCCAGGCAGCCCCTGCTCACCATCCCATCAGCCCCTCTGAGAAGACAAGAGCCACTCTTGAGTGCAAAACAGACCAGCTTCCCAACCTTCCGTCCTCCAGGGCAATTAGAGCAGTAGCTGCAGAGCCAGCTTTTCACTGCAGCCTGGAACTGAACCCTGGGCTGTCATTTAGAGCCCTGCATGGGGTGCAGAGCCCCGAGGTGAGTGTGGGGTTCTGTGCAGCTCGCGGGAAACTGCTTACCACCTGGTCTCCATCCTCCCTCTTGCCCTGCCTCCCGGCCGTGGGGACATAAGCGTGCTTTGCACTTCTCAACTCTCAGAGGGTGTATGTCGGCTAGTTGCCAGGAATGTCAAGCTTGGAGAGTTCTTTAATATCAGTGATTCTTTTCTGAGTTGCAGAAGTCCTGGGGACCCATTCATAGAAGACCAATCCTTGTTTGGGTGAAGCCCCCTCTGCAGGGATTTGGGTTCTTTTGGGTCTGAAATGCTCCCCTTTCACTTTGGGGAAAACTTTCACTTTTTATCAGATCGTGGAAAGAGT
>NW_006797481.1:2665632-2671841 GCF_000442215.2 Lipotes vexillifer | reverse complement strand
AAGAGTGTTAGAGCTAAAATGGGCACAAGAGGTGGGATTAGCCCCCATGCCTCCATTTTCGTGATCAGGAGACTTTGCTGCAGCCAGTATGAGGCAGAAGTGGGGAGAGCAAGCTTCTACACGCCAGTGCTGTGTCTTTGCTCTGTAATTACCTCCAAGCAAATAGTATTATAAAGAGACTGGAGAGATGCTTTCATATGGCGTTAGAAATCAAACCGTTATTAATATGCTAATTACAACGGTTTTATATTTACCATTTAAGCAAGTCCTGGAGAGCTTCTCCTTGGCAACACTGTTAGACATTCTGTTCTTGAAATAGAAAGTCCATACTACTGCTTAATGAAAGCTCTAAATCCAGGCTTTCCCTATGTTCAGCCAGCCCTTTTTCTTGGATTTAGTAGGTCCAGCCCTGGCTTCCCGAAATGAAGGCTTGGTGGGGTTGGGTGAGAAGGAATTGACGCAGCTCGGAAAGCAGGCACCTCCTCAGAGATGTCGTGTTGGTGGATGCTGGAGCTCGCAGGTCCTAGGCCAGTTACCCGCTAATGTCGTTATACGTCTAAGCATTGTTAGCAGTGACATCACTCACTCCTAAACCAATTCTACTGGCTTTATTTTTAGACTGGATGATGCAGGTGCTGTTTGGAAATGTCTTTTTCTCCCTACATCACTTTTGTCCGGGAAGTACCTGGTTTATGAGAAAAACAAAATGGCAGTTTTATAAGGAACCTCCATACTGTTCTCCATAGTGACTGAACCAATTCACATCCCCACCAGCAGTGCAAGAGGGTTCCCTTTTCTCCACACCCTCTCCAGCATTTATCGTTTCTAGATTTTTTGATGATGGCCATTCTGACCGGTGTGAGGTGATACCTCATTGTAGTTTTGATTTGCATTTCTCTAATGATTAATGATGTTGAGCATTCTTTCATGTGTTTGTTGGCAATCTGTATATCTTCTTTGGAGAAATGTCTATTTACTCTTCTGCCCATTTTTGGATTGGGTTGTTTGTTTTTTTGTTATTGAGCTGCATGAGCTGCTTGTAAATTTTGGAGATTAATCTTTTGTCAGTTGCTTCATTTGCAAATATTTTCTCCCATTCTGAGGGTTGTCTTTTGGTCTTGTTTATGGTTTCCTTTGCTGTGCAAAAGCTTTGAAGTTTCATTAGGTCCCCTTTGTTTATTTTTGTTTTTATTTCCATTTCTCTAGGAGGTGGGTCAAAAAGGATCTTGCTGTGATTTATGTCATAGAGTGTTCTGCCTATGTTTTCCTCTAAGAGTTTGATAGTTTCTGGCCTTACATTTAGGTCTTTAATCCTAGGGGAACACTCTTGCACTGTTGGTGGGAATGTAAATTGATACAGCCACTATGGAGAACAGTATGGAGGTTCCTTAAAAAACTACAAATAGAACTACCATATGACCCAGCAATCCCACTACTGGGCATATACCCTGAGAAAACCATAATTCAAAAATAGTCATGTACCAAAATGTTCATTGCAGCTCTATTTACAATAGCCAGGAGATGGAAACAACCTAAGTGTCCATCATCGGATGAATGGATAAAGAAGATGTGGCACATATACACAATGGAATATTACTCAGCCATAAAAAGAAACGAAGTTGAGTTATTTGTAGTGAGGTGGATGGACCTAGAGTCTGTCATACAGAGTGAAGTAAGTCAGAAAGAGAGAGACAACTACCGTATGCTAACACATATATATGGAATCTAAGACAAAAAAAGTCATGAAGAACCTAGGGGTGAGACGGGAATAAAGACACAGACCTACTAGAGAATGGACTTGAGGATATGGGGAGGGGGAAGGGTAAGCTGTGACAAAGTGAGAGAGTGGCACGGACATATATACACTACCAAACATAAAATAGCTAGCTAGTGGGAAGCAGCCGCGTAGCACAGGGAGATCAACTCGGTGCTTTGTGACCACCTAGAGGGGTGGGATAGGGAGGGTGGGAGGGAGGGAGACACAAGAGGGAAGAGGTATGGGAACATATGTGTATGTATAATGGATTCACTTTGTTATAAAGCAGAAACTAACACACCATTGTAAAGCAATTATACTCCAATAAAGATGTTAAAAAAAAAATAGCAGCCACTCAGCCAAGGGCAATATAAATATTTATCTGGGAAACAGGGGGGATGAGTGCCTTATCTGCTTTGAGGGTGGATCCCAGGGAATCCGCACCCCTTAGCTTTCTGAGGAACTGGGTGAGGCAGGAGCCCTCTCTGAACTGGGTGCTTTCATTCACTGGCAAACAGGAGAGTGAGCCTTTGTTACGATCAGGGATCAAAGATACCCGATGAAGGGCATAGGACTTTTCTCAAGAGTAGGCTGTAGGTTCTAGAAGAGTAATAATACGTTAGCTAATGTGTTATAAACCTAACACATATTTAAGCACCCACTGTGTGCCAGATCTAAACTAGGCACTGGAAACACATTGGGGAATGTTACAGTTACCATGGCTGAGTGATGTAGTGACACAAAACAACCATTTACTATGCTCACGGATTCTGTGGGTCTGGAATTCAGAGGGTAAAGCGGGGGTGGCTTATTTCTGCCCCACGTTGTTCAAGGCCTCAGTGTAGGACTTGCAGTTTGGATGACTAATCCACTTACATGTCTGGCAGTTGATTTGGCTGTTAATGGGTCCTCTGTTCCTCTCCATGTGGCTTCACCATGTGGCCTGGGCTTCCTCACAATGTGATGGCTGGTTCCAAGGATGAGCATCTCAGAGATGGAGAGCTGAGCAGAAGCTACGCCCTTTTCGTGACCTAGTGCCAGAAGTCACAAAGCATCGCCCTCACCGTGTTCTGTTGGTTGAGGTAGTAACAAGTCCATGCATGGATTCAAGGGGAAGGAACAAAGACCCCACCTGTTAGTGGGAGGGATGTCAGTCACATTGCCTGAAGAGCATATGGGATGAATGTATATTTCAAGAAGTATAAGAGTTTCGAAAATATGAGCAAAAGGAAGAAGAGGCTATTAAAAAAAGCAAAATTAAAAGAAAGAGAACTTTTAAAAATGAAAATTTAATAAATGAAAGTTAAAACTCAAGGGACACATTAAATAGCAGATTAGACTTAGTGGATAAAAGAAAAATTAGAGAAGTGGAAGATATATTCAAATAAGTAAACTAGAATGCAGCCCAGAGACTTACGAAATGGAAATAATAAAAGGCAGTAAGAGACATACAGGATAGAGTGAGAAGGTCTAATACACACCCAGTTGGGTTTTCAGAAGGCAATAATACAGAAAATGGGAAAAGGCAATATTTTAAGAGACAATGACTGAGAATTTTGTAGTCTTTGACAGATATGAAACCTCAAATCTAGGAAATTCAGTGAATCCCAAACATGAGAAAGCATGATAAATGAAAATAAGCCTTCCCCTTTGACACATCAGTGTCCGCCTAAGACAAGGAGATGATTTTAAAAGCAACCAGAGAGAAGAGCAAGATTTCCTGTCTAGGAACAGTGATGAGTCTGTCAGATGACTTCTCAGCAACAGTTTATGGGAGCCCGAAAACGGTCAAATAACTTCAATGTGCTGAGGGAAAGGAATTGTTAGCCTATAATTCTATACCCAGTGAAAGAATAAGAGCAAAATTAGAGATAGAGGACAAGGCTTGGATAATTCCCCACAGATTTATTTCATAAGAGGACATTCTGAAGAATGTATTTCAGGCAAAAGAATACACCAGGTGGGAGGTCTAAGGTGCAAGATGGAATGATGTGCAAAAATTTTGGTAAATATTTAGCTATATTTAAACAAATGCTGGTTGTATGAAATAATGTCTCAATTGAGAGATTAAAACAAAACAAAACAAAATAGAACTAAAATACTGGGCAACCAGAACATGGAAGCTGGAAGGGGATGATCAGAATCAAAGCATTCAAACTTCTCATATCTTTTTCAGAAGGAAATTTTAGATGTTCATTTACTTCAGATTTGTTAAGACCAAACAGTATAACTTCAAAACTAGTAGAGCAGCAGTTTCTAAATGTGAACTGGGACCTTGGGTGTCCCTGAGAGCCTTTCAGCAAGGTCGAAACTATTTCCATAATGATACATAATCCCTGATAATGTTAGTTTTCCTTTTTACTCTTATTCTTTTGTGAGTGTAGAGTTTTCTAGAGCCTAGCATCACTCTGTTAATGAAATCTATGCCTGTATATTCTTGTGTTTTAAGTTTATCTCAGTTGTATTTTCTAATATGGAAACTATGAATAGATATAACCCACATAAACAAAAGCTGTTTGGGGTCCTCAACATTTTTAGAGGTGTGACACTGTTCTGAGTCTATAAAACTTGAGAACCACTGTGGTAGAGGGGAAAAAAAGGAAGATAGAAACAGTGAAACATGGAAGACGATTCTTGTGTAGCACTGACATATATATACTACCAAATGTAAAATGGATGGCCAGTGGGAAGCTGCTGCATAGCACAGGGAGATCAGCTCAGTGCTTTGTGATGACCTAGAGGGGTGGGATAGGGAGGGTGGGAGGGAGGCTTAAGAGGGAGGGGATATGGGGATATTCGTATACATATAGCTGATTCACTTTGTTGTACAGCAGAAACTAACACAACAGTGTAAAGCAATTATACTCCAATATGGATATATATATATATATTTTTTTAAAAGACAATTCTTGTGAAATAGCATTTCCTGAGACCTGAGAAACAGTTGGTGCTATATAGTTATCCTTCATTCTAAGATAACTCAAGATAGAATTTTTTTTTTTTTTTTTTTTTTTTTTGTGGTATGCGGGCCTCTCACTGCTGTGGCCTCTCCCATTGCGGAGCACAGGCTCCGGATGTGCAGGCTCAGTAGTTGTGGCTCAGGGGCCCAGCCACTCCGCGGCACGTGGGATCTTCCTGGACTGGGGCACGAACCCGTGTCCCCTGCATCGGCAGGCGGACTGTCAACCACTGCGCCACCAGGGAAGCCCCAAGATAGAAATTTTTAAATCGAGAGAACTGATAAAGTAAGGTATTAATATATTCTGCAGGACTTGAAAATGTTGATCTGGAAGGATTTCAAGACTGGGTCATGCACATCCTGTGTTACAGTGACACCTACTGAACAATGGGGGCGTTACAACCCAGCTCTATGGGACCAAGAACCAGCAAGAGTAAATGCTGTATTCAGACTGAAAAGGACCTAGAAAAGAGCAAATTGTGTCAGGCAGGGTATGACATTATAATCGGCTTAGACAAAATAGAAATTCTCAGGATGCAGGAGGCAACTCAGAAAGGACATAATGACAGTTGCTTTGCCTACACACCCTCTTCCACAGTTAGAAGGAAAATCAGGGAGCCTAGGGCAGAGGCTAACATCAATCACCTTGGAGCTTTTAAGAAATAAATAGTTCCAAGGCTTTATAGAATCAGAGTGTCTGGGCCCAGAATTTTATATTTTGAAAAAGTTCTCCAGGGAACATGGTCATTTTAGACAATATCTGGTCAGAAATGGCCCTGCTAGTGTGGTTTCTGCCTTATAGGAACCATATAGGGCTGGAAAGCTGAGCTTTGAGTCTCATCTATGCCAGTGCCGGCCCCCAGCTCTTCCACCGGTCGGTGCCCTGTTCCTTCCACTGCTGTCAACGCCCAGGTTTGAGGCTCTGAGCCCTGGACTTTAGACCATGTTCACGGCTCATGCCTTCTTGATTTCTGGGGTCCCGTCTGATTTCCGAGGTTGGGCTAGCTAGAGCCCTGTGTGCCTACCTTCCTGATGCCCTGCAGATCAGCCCCTTAACCACGTCTGGATTTCTGCTCCCCGCATTGCCTGAATCCAACGTCAGACAGCCTTTGGGCTCTTCCAGCTCCATCTTTCTTCTTTGATCCCAGGATTATTTCCATTTGTGTCTCAGGACCATCAAGAGAAAAGAGCCAAGAATAGAGAAAACTATCAAAAATAAAAAGCAAACAACAAAGCATAACCACAACCCTCTGTATGCTTCAGCATCCGGCAGACCCAGCCCAGCCACCGTTGGTCCCTTTTCTCACAAGTTTTCAACACAGTCTATGGGAGGATTTGTCTTCTCGTGTGGGGACGCTTCTCACAATCGACAAAAGGAGAAAGGCTTTGCTTGACCGAAACTTGCTCTGCCAGCTCTCCCTTTTGCAACGTACCAGTGCTGGGCTGTCTCATGGTACCTCTAAGGCACCGTCAGAGAAGACCCAGCCCGGGACA
>NW_006797481.1:2662205-2665622 GCF_000442215.2 Lipotes vexillifer | reverse complement strand
CCCCCCCCCCCCCCCCCGCCGAAGAACAGCTTGTGAGGGAGGCCAGGCCAGGGGAGGAAACATTCTTAACAACGAGTGAGGTGTGAAAGGGGCCAAACACAGCCTGGAGCCCAGGCGGAGCGGTGTGATGTGAGATGCCTTGCCTGTGTCTAAGGCAATGAAAGTGATCTATGAGTGATCTTTTTTTTTTTTTCCTTTTAAATGACAGAGCAGGGCTGGGTAAGGAATAGCGATTTGGCCATTTTGACCATAAATGGAGGTGGTGCGTATTTATGCTCCAAAGAGAAAGCCACAAATGGGATACAGAGTGGGCTGTGGCCTTCTGCTTACTCTGGGCAAATTCCCGGGAGCCCAGCTCGAGATCATCTCAGCACAACAAAGAGGTGCCTTCAAAGGGACCTGTGTGGAGTCCGCATATCTGTCCCCTGGGAGATAGAGGCTGAGGTGGGACCTGGGAGCGTCCCACTGTGCCGGTTCGTGCTTGGGGTCAGAGGGATGTTTGGAAAGGCCATGGCTGCAAATGGGGGATGGCGGGGGGAATGTTCCATTCTGCTGCACACCTTGACCACCGCCTCCTGGATTCCTGCCCCTTGGGGGACAGCATCAGAGTCTGGATTGACATTGGCTTGGCAGCTCTCCAGAGACCTGCGTCCCCACGTGCCATGGAAATTCTGACTAAAGTTCAAGTTCATTCAACGCTAGCAATCCCCGTGCAAACTCAGCCCCCCCGCTGCACCCCACCATTTACTGCTCTGCACGCGTTTCTTTCCATGTTCTCTCTCCACCCCTCTCCCCACTGCAGCCCTCACGGCCCTGTGATGGCCCTCACTCCTCCTTTGTACATCAGGCCTTCTCCATGGTTAGTAACCACGCCATCAGCAGAGTGATGGGCTGGTGGGGGGCACACTTCTTAACTCGGCTCCCTCGGTCCCACGGGGACTGGATTTTGGATAAGGTGTTGAGGGAGCCTCCTGAGCGGCTGGGCAGCGTCTGCTGAGCAGATTCTGGTCCTCTTGGGGTGACTGCGTCAGTCAACACCCCAAGGGCTGAGGCCCCAGTGTGGAAAGTATGCAAGCCTTGGACGATGCCACGGATGGTGTGGAATGGCTTGGCCTCTCCTTCCCAAGGCTCCAGCTGATTTCCCCATCGTGTGGGGGAGAGGGAGCAAAGGGCCAGTGCGTCCCAGTTCCTGGAGCATCAGTGAGTGTCGCCGGGCCAGGGGTGTGGCAAGGGCTGGGAGCATTCTGGGGTGGCCACCCAGGGGGCGTGGCTGGCCCTGGCCGGGATGCTGCGCCCACCTTAGCATCTGGCCGTCACTCCCACATGCAGCAGGAACCTCATCCCCATCTCTCAGCTGGGAAAACTGACTAATGGTGCCGGACCCGGGCCCGTAGCAGATGCTCTGTGGACAGTAGCTGCTCTGATCATGTGGTTTGTCTGGGGTCGCCCAGGTGGCGAGTGGTGGGGGCAGGACTGAACCCATGTCCATCTCCCACCCCAGCCCAGCCCTCCTGCCCTGTAGCCTGGCCATCTTCTCCTGGCCTCTCAGTGAGCCAGGCAGGGCAGAGAGAGTTAGTACCCTGTTTTACAGACCAGGAAACTGAGGCCAGGTGATTCATCAGAGATCACTGAGCCTGGCATTGGCAGAACTGAGCTTCAAACCTCACTCTTTTGCTCGTACACCTTGTATTAGTCCGCTCGGACCATGACAAAATGCCACTGAGTGCCACGACAAAATAAGGCTGAGTGGCTTAAACAACAGAAATGTATCTTCTCACAGTTCTGGTGGCTAGACGTCCGAGGCCAGGGTAGTGACAGGGTTGATTTCTGGTGAGGGCTTCCTTCCTGGCTTGTAGACGGCTGCCTTCTCGCTGAGTCCTCACATGGCCTTTCCTCTGTGCAGAGAGAGAGAGCTCGTGCAATCTCTGGTGTCTCTTCATCTTCTTCTGAGGACACCAGTCTTCGGATTAGGGCCTCACCCTTATAACTGCGTTTAACTTTAATTACCCCACTCAAGGCCCTGTCTCTAATACAGCCACATTGAAGGTTAGGGCTTCAACATATGAATTTGGGAGGTGGGCACAGTTCAGTCTGTAACCTACCCTGAGCCCCTTCCACTCTTTTGGGGCCCCCAGATCACACCAGGAAATGGCTGCTACTGCACATCAAAGGAGTCATTTGGAGCGACTGATTGTGCAGGAGCCCCGGGAGAGGGCAGGGGCAATCTGAGAAGGGCTTCCTGAAGGAGGGGTGTGTGTGTGTGTGTGTGTGTGTGTGTGTGTGTGTGTGTGTCTGGGTGTGTTTTTGTGTGTGTATACACTGGACTTGAGTAGCTGGCCCATTTGGGAATCTGCGTCATTTCAGGGCAACCCCACAGGGAGTCCACCCCTGCCCCCCCACCCCGTGATTCAGACGAGCTTGGCTATTTTCCAAGAGCAACTTTCTCTCCATGATGTGGCAAGACGGGAACCATCTGGTCCTTGCTTGGTCCAGCAAGGCAGCTGTAGCTTGATGCAGCCCATCAGGTAGCATTTCCAGGTCTTTAATGTGGAAGGGGATGGAATTCCAGGTGGGCAAAGAAGGGCAGAAGTTGAGCTGAGAACCTGGGAAGCCCTCCTTCCGCAAAGAGAGACATCTGCAGATTGGCTGCTGCTGCATGTGGCAGCCAGCCCCAGCTGCTGTGGTCCCAGCTGCTGGGGAGTGTGATCTTTCTATAAAGAGTAGCCTTGTTAGGATGTCATCACCTGCAGGAGCCCCTGCTGTAAATTCTCGTGCCTTCCTCACCCAGTGTCTGTCCTCCCTTCTCTTCTTAGACTCAGGCCAGATGTGGCTGGTGAAGGAAATCCTCGCTGCCAGGTTTAGAAATTTTAACTTTCTGTAGTGTCTGTGTTTCTGGAATGAGGGCGGGGTTCCCAGGACAGAGGCTTGGGTTCATGCACCAGGTCCTGTGTGGAGTCCGGAGCAGATATGGGTTCTGTGTGGGGTTGTAGTAGGTACTCAGTCAAGAGGCTGGGAAGAGTGCTGAGGAGGCAGAGGAGGCCTGAAGGAATCTGCTCTTTCAGTGGAACTTCCTGTTTCTCACGTTTCCTCTATAAAGACCACAGTGCCAGCCCTGCCCCAAAGCAGAGTGTGAGCCTGTCCATTTTGGGTGTCTTTGGCTTCTCTTATGTCTGTGCCTCGGCTTAGCACACCTTGGCCCTTGCTGGGCTGTGAAGGTGTTGAGTTGCTTCTTGGAGCTTAAGCCACAGCCCGTGTGAGAGGGAAGAGGTCCCTCTTGCAGCTCCATGTGAAAGTGCTTAAAGCTTTTGCAACCCCGTTAATTAAGAAGATGGAGTATCTACCCTCCCCTTGGGCTTCCCTGGTGGCGCAGTGGTTGAGAGTCCACCTGCCGATGCAGGGGACACGGGTTCGTGCCCC
>NW_006797481.1:2647901-2661836 GCF_000442215.2 Lipotes vexillifer | reverse complement strand
ACAAAAAAAAAAAAAAAAAAAAAAAAGATGGAGTATCTACCCTCCCCTGTCTCCCACCCCTTCTCTGCTTCCTCTGCACCTGGCCCAGGGACCTTTGCTTGGGTGACACTCCCCTCCCTTCCTCCCTGAGGGAGGCCCATCGCTTCTCTGGTGGGAAGTGGTGGCTTCCTCTTGAGGGAGGAGCAATTTGCTGTCCTCCGTTCCTCCAATTCCCAAGGGTGAGTCTCTCTGGGACAGCAGAGGGGCCTCCTGGGAAGCTTCCTTCCCCCCAGCGCTCGCTGGGAGCATAGGGCCTTAGGAACCAAAAAGACCTGGACTCAGGACCCGGTTACCCCGCTGCCGCTGTATAACCTCAGCGAGTTCCTTAGACCAGCGGTGTGTGGTTTTCTGTTCAGCGCTGGAGAAGTCTCCATCCCCCAGGGTGGCATTAAGAGCAAGAATGGAGTCTTCAAGCCTGGGGCTCTGTGGGTGCTGAGCACATGTGCAAGAGCTCCCGCGTGAGTGGTCCCTGCCCAGGTGGGGGATGTGAACTGATGCCCCTCTCCCATTTATCACTCTGGCCTTGGCTGCCCTCTGACTGCCTAGGTGGGGAGGCCTCATCATCATGATTAAAACCATTCCCTTAGGGACTTCCCTAAGTGGTGCAGTGGGTAAGACTCCATGCTCCCAATGCTCCCAATGCAGGGGGCCCGGGTTTGATCCCTGGTCAGGGAACTAGATCCCACATGCATGCCACAATTAAGAGTTCACATGCCACAGTTAGGAGCCAGCGAGCCACAACTAAGGAGCCCGCCTGCTGCAACTAAGACCTGGCGCAACCAAATTAAAAAGAAAAAAAAAATCCCTTATTTAGCAAGCCCCAGCCCTCGTGCATTCATTCATTCATCCATTCTCCTGTTTCTGAGAACCTGCCCTGTACCAGGCCTTTGCTCTGAGTACTGGGGAGCACAACCAGAAATAAGATAGCAGGGCTGGCTCCTTATTTCCAGACTGAAGCTGGGGAGGGACACTAACCAAGCAACCACCCAAGCAGATTTTTTTTTTTTTTGGCTGTGCCGTGGGGCATATGGGATCTTAATTACCTGACCAGGGATAGAACCCGCACCCCCTGCATTGGTAGTGCGGAGTCTTAACCACTGGACAGCCAGGGAAGTCCCCCAAGCAGATTTTAAAGGTCACCTGTATTGAGTGCCAGAGAGGAGGGGTGACAGGGGCCCAGCTCTGGGTGAGGCTTGAGGAGATTCAGAGTTGCAAGGCAGCCCTTGCCTTTAGGAAGTGTGGGCACCAGCTGTAGGCTGTTCCCATTCTGGACTCTGTGACTCTCAGAGGCAATCAGACTGCAAGGTCAAAGTCAATATTTAAAAAAAAAAGGAACGTCAGTTCTTAGGAAGCTCTTAGTAGCCCTGTATACAATCTTGTGTTTAGCCACTTACTTATAGCCGGGGGCCAGAGGCCACCTGGATGTCTGCCCCTTGAGGGCATGAACATCCCCCACCTTCCTGGCCCTTGTAAGGGAGGCGGTGCCATCCCAGGTGCTGGCATGGCCGTCTGGGGGTTGCTCCTTGCCCATGCCCTTCAGGAACCCCAGAGACACTTGAGCCTGATGTGGCCGGGACGAGGCAGTTCGCATAGCGCCTGTATCTTGGGAAAACAAATGTGGTTCCCAGTGTGCTGCCTTGAGTTCCTGGAACCAGAGTGTTTGTTTTGTGTAATATACAGCAAAAACAGTTCTATTGACTTCAGAACCTTGCAGCTTCCAAACTATAACTTATTAAAATAGTGGATTTTTTATCCAGTGGATAAAATGTGGATTACCCGGGATATCACAGGGACAGAAAGCTAAATTGTGTTTGACAGGGAGAAAATGCTCTCCATTTTCTCTCCAAAAATGCTCTCCAAAAAAAGGTCACCATTTTTTAAAAAAAATTTTATTTTTTTTATACAGCAGGTTCTTATTAGTCATCCATTTCATACACATCAGTGTATACATGTCAATCCCAATCGCCCAATTCATCACACCACCACCACCCCCTGCCGCTTCCCCCCCTTGGTGTCCATACGTTTGTTCTCTACTTTTGTGTCTCGATTTCTGCTCTGCGAACTGGTTCATCTGTACCATTTTCCAGGTTCCACATATATGCGTTAATATACGATATTTGTTTTTCTCTTTCTGACTTACTTCCCTCTGTATGACAGTCTCTAGATGCATTCACGTCTCTACAAATGACCCAATTTTGTTCCTTTTTATGGCTGAGTAATATCCCATTGTATATATGTACCACATCTTCTTTATCCATTCATCTGTCAATGGACATTTAGGTTGCTTCCATGTCCTGGCTATTGTAAATAGTGCTGCAATGAACATTGGGGTGCATGTGTCTTTTTGAATTACGGTTTTCTCTGGGTATATGCCCAATAGTGGGATTGTTGGGTCATATGGTAATTCTAGTTTTAGTTTTCTAAGGAACCTCCATACTGTTCTCCATAGTGGCTGTATCAATTTACATTCCCACCAGCAGTGCAAGAGGGTTCCCTTTTCTCCACACCTTCTCCAGCCTTTGTTGTTTGTAGATTTTCAGATGATACCCATTGTACAAGTCACCATTTTTCAGGGGATTTTTTTTTTTAATCTATTTATTTATTTTTGGCTGCGTTGGGTCTTTGTTGCTGCGCACGGGGTTTCTTTAGTTGTGGCGAGTGGGGCCTACTCTTCGTTGCGGTGCATGGTCTTCTCATTGCGGTGGCTTCTCTTGTTGAGGAGCACGGGCTCTAGGCACATGGGTTTCAGTAGTTGTGGCACGCAGGCTCAGTAGTTGTGGTGCACGGGCTTAGTTGCTCCATGGCATGTGGGATCTTCCCGGACCAGGGCTTTGAACCCATGTCCCCTGCATTGGCAGGCGGATTCTTAACCACTGCGCCACCAGGGAAGCCTCCAGGTCACCATTTTTAGAACTGAACACATGCTTTTTGAGATTGGGGTACCTTAATTCCACCAGGGAAACAGTTCTCTATTTGCTTAAGTCCAAAGGCTGCTAGAGGATCATGGGACCCTTGGAGCCTTATTACAGCACCGTGGGTCATGCCAAGGGAGGTCGGGTGGGTACATGGCATTTGAAGGGACACCTCGGCCTCCCTCTCAGTGGCAAAGGAACATCTGAAACTGCCTGATTTAGTAAATGAGGTTCAGGTGGGTGAACATCAGTTCCACAATTAATCCCTCATTGGCTGTGTGTGCTCAGCTCTCCCCTGGTTGGGCAGTGAAGGGGGTGGGTCTGGGGAATTGGCAGGAACCTCCAGTGACTGCTCCTTATAATAATGATGGATAGACAGTATTGATACTTACTGAGGCACTGCGCTAATAAGCACCTTGGTTGATCCGTACCTATGAGGTAGGTCGTATTGTTATTGTCTCTATTTTAGGTCCAGGAAAGTGAGTCTCAGAAAAGCTCATACAGCTAGTATGTGGTTGGATCAAGCAGAGTATAGGTTCGGCTGCTGTAACAAAGACCCACCCGAGCGCTGGTTTAAACCAGGTAGAGGCTTATTTCTTTCTCATGGAACAGTGCTTGGGTAGGGGTTTGGGGCTGCTGTGGAAGTTCTATCTTTGTGGCTATTTAGCTCCCAGTCTCTTCTGTCCTTAGGATGTTGTCTGCGTCTACATGGTCCAAGATGGCACCCCACATGTCTGCTTTCTAGTCTACGGGAAGCGGGACATGCCTTTCTCCTAAGGACATAACCCAGATAACTTGGACCTTTCTGCTCATGTTCTATTGGCCAAAACTTGGTCATATAGCCACACCTAGCTGCAAATGTTGTTGGGAAATGTAGTCTTTCTTTTGGGTGGCCATGTGCCTGGCTGAAAGTGGGAGATCTATTACAACAGAAAACACGATGAATGGACATTAGATGACTGGGATGAGTCTAGGTGGTGTACAGAGTTCATGTCCCTTACCTGTCCACCACCTCTCATCCCCGAGGAGTTTAAGGTCAGCTCCAAGGAAAGGAGCCCAGAGCTGGACCGTCAGCTCCTTGGGTGCTTACGGTGGCGGGTGTTTCTGCCGATCCCTTGATCCTCTGGGCGAGCACAGCGCAGGGCAACAAGTAGGTGCTCAGTAAATCAATCTTAAAGGGAGAGCAGTAGAGAGGGACCTGACCTACCAGATCCAGCCCCAGCTAAATATGATGGGCACATCTGGATGTGAATTATAAGGGGTCTGGAAACTGCAGTGACCAACTGCCAGGAGGCAGCTGGGCCTAGAAGGATTCCCTTGCAGGGTGGAGCTCCCAGCTGCTTTGGTTGGGACCACAGAGAGGTTCAGGGTATCCTGTTGGCTGCCCTGGCTTAACCCCAACTTTGCAGACATCTATGAGCTGTGCTTCCAGACTGGAAATTCGACTCCATGCCTGCTTTGGGAGGAACTGGCCACTTTGAGTGGCTTCTCCCCTAGCGGTGGTCTCTTGGTCTGTGCCCTGTACATTCCTGATTCTTTTCTGGCCACACGGAGGTCTGGGTTTGTCAGCTGCTGGCCCCTGGTTTGCGAGGAAGGGCCTCTGCCTCTCTCCCTGTGTGCTCCAGCTGCCTGCTCGAACTGGCCCTGACTCAGCTAGAACCTCTCAGAACCCAGGCCCCGTTCCGAAGTCCTCGGAGGGCTTTCTGAGATGACACACTGAATGTGGGGAGCTGAGAGCTCTCCGGTCCCTGTTATTAGTTATACCTTCTGAACAGAGCTTCTCTCCATGCAGGTGCTCAGAAGGGAAAATCAGTGAGCATCCGAGGTTCCAGCGTGGAATTTTTCAATCATTTGAACATTGTTCTTGGCAAGGAATGATTGAAAACAAACAGCGTTTGTTTTACGTTTTTACGTTTTTAGACCACTTAGCAACGTTTTTAGACCATTTAGCAACAGAGGGTATTCTTTGATCATCCCAGTGGTTTTTTGGTCTTTTTCGCAGTTATCTTCCTTGTGCTGAGTAACTGAAGGGGATACCGATTAGGCTCGGCATCAGTTAAATATCTGTCAAAACATCTGTTCGGAGCCTGGCAGTCAGAGGGAAGAGAAGAGGTGTTCCCAGAGAGCGGTGCTCAGGCTGCGACGGAGCTTACGAGGTCTAGACAGTTGTAAGATATGTGGAACTCTTAAAAAAGAAAGAAGGGAAGAAAGAAAAACATGTGTTTTGGGTTCTGCGTGCTTCTATTCTGTAGTTGTATAGCTGAGAAGGCTTTAGTTTAAAATAAGTGGTATTTGGCAAGAAGTGTTACTGCCTGCTGACAAATCGATTGTGCTCTTTTACTGAGATGAAAATGCAGGAGGCATTTTGCTTTTTTTCCCTCTTGATTAAAAGCGTCTACTTGGCTCCAGGCAGAGATGGCCCCTGAGGATTTATATGGGACACCGGTGTGGCATCCATCAGCAGCCTTCAGGCTGACAGAAGCAGCTACCCTGCACGGTGTTCAGAATGCCAGGTCCTGGGCTTCCCTGGTGGCGCAGTGGTTGAGAGTCCGCCTGCCGATGCAGGGGACGCGGGTTCGTGCCCCGGTCTGGGAGGATCCCACATGCCGCGGAGCGGCCGGGCCCGTGAGCCGTGGTCGCTGGGCCTGCGCATCGGGAGCCTGTGCTCCGCGGCGGGAGAGGCCACGGCAGTGAGAGGCCCGCGTACCGCAAAAAAAAAAAAAAAAAAAAAAAGAAAAAGAAAAATGCCAGGTCCTGGGAGGGAGTTTTGACAGGCTTGACCGGAAGTCTCTGTGCCAGACCTGGGTGGGACCCTAGGGTGAGGGTCTTTGAATTTTAATCAAGAACTTCCCCTCTCTGTTCACACTGAGCCAGGGCCTTAGAGCAGCTGAGCGGCTAAGCAAGCCCTGCGGTGATGAACAAAACCAGACCTTCCCCTACCCGGGCCTCAGTTTCCCCGTCTGAGCAATGAGGGCATCACACTGGCTTTCCTTCGGATTTTCTTCAGGGTCTGTGTCCCTGCTCCCTCCGGCACGCCCTTGCTCTGCCCTATGATTGCGTTATAAAGAATGAGGATGCCAGTGTTGGGAAGAGGCTCCCTTTCCCATGTGGCAGACCCATTCATTAACTTGACCCAGCCCAGGGACAAATTAGAATGTAGCCAACAGCTAGCAAATTGATGAGATAGGTCGTTAATCCATTCATTCATTCATACTTGTGCACTCAAATAGAGTGTGCCAGCTCTATGCCAGGCTCTGAATGGGGAGCTGGGCGTGCAGGGAACCAGGCAGCCTGGGCCCTGCCTGCTCCAGGTGGGGTCTAGTCCTGTCTGGATTCCCCTCCTGTTGGCTTAAGGACTTGCCTCTATGTCGGTCCTAGCACAGGAATGTGATGTGAAGTGAAGTTCTAACAGCCTATTTAAAGCCAAGCACGTACTTTTGGACACCCAGGACTTTAAGATTTCTACCTTCAAAGAGCAAGGGATTTGTTTTGACAAAGGAAGTGTAAACAGGATTCTAGTGAATAATATTTCTCATGGCTGCTCCTGCTTTAATCAACTGTATATTTATTGGTGATCTCTTAAGTGTCCAGACTGTCCTAGGCTCTGCCGGGGATGCAGAGAGTTTACAGTTCAGCTGGGGATGGATGGATATATGTGTGTGTGTGTGTGTGTGTGTGTGCGTGCGTGCGTGTGTGTGTGTGTGTGTGTGTGAGTGTGAGTGTGAAGGCCAACTCTGAGGACAGTGGCCGAAGGAATGAGACAGCACGAACGTTACTTGATCACAGGTGTGGTGCTGGCGGCAGAGCTGAAGGAGCTCTGGGGAGGGGGCGTTCCGGAGGAGAAAGGGAGAGAAGGGTACTCTACATCATTCTCCTTTGCTGGCCCGGCTGGTGGAGCGTAGCTGTGCAGCTGGTAGCCAGCCCCTGAGCTGCCACGGTTTTTCCCAGACCTTAGTCTCTGGAGGCTGAGCCCTGGACTCCGTATGCAGAGGAGTCCTGCGCCCGTGAGAATGACAGGTCATGGGTGCGTCCAGGTTACCAGGGTGACTCTGTCCCCTGTGGACTCCCGGAGTCTGCCAAATGATGCCACTGGTGTGACGCCATCCACCTCTCAGGGTTCCAGTTCCTCGCCTGCTGCTGCTGCGGGTTCCCTAGAAGCTAAGAAATGCAGAAGAGCTGTTCTCTTTTCAGGAAGAGCTGAGTTCAGATCTCATCTCCACCTCTTGCTAGCTCTGGGACCTTATGCTA
Organism: Lipotes vexillifer; assembly: GCF_000442215.2. Classification (NCBI taxonomy): domain Eukaryota; kingdom Metazoa; phylum Chordata; class Mammalia; order Artiodactyla; family Lipotidae; genus Lipotes; species Lipotes vexillifer. The sequence goes on along the minus strand of NW_006797481.1, from coordinate 2,654,637 downwards.
ATTCCTTCTCAGTGCCTCATTTTTTGACATCTGAAAAATAGGCTGATAATAGCATCTGTTTCGTAGATGCAAGAGAGAAGCACGTGAAGTGTGTCGCGTGGTGCCTGGTATACAGCAGGTGCCCCATTCATGTTAACTGCTATCGTTCAGTTATTATTATGACACATCAGGTGGCGACGTCGGAAGGTCACTGTCTGATCCAAAAGTCATGTCTTTCTGAAAACTAGCTTAGCTGAGCTCTATGAAAATTCACGTCTAAAATCCCGACCCACCCTGGGCTGTAACTCCGCTAAGTGGGTCTGAATTGAGGCTCCACTGCTCTCTGTTGGTTTCTGCTGAAGCAACACGCCTCTCCCCTGTTTCTCATCTGCAGCGTGGGTACCGGGTGAACTGTGTGCCTGGGAATATGTTCGTCTCTTCCCGACTCTAGCCCCTCTTGGGTCTGGGGCTAAGCTAAGCAAAGGTGGCTTGAAGGAAGGAGTTGACATGGTGTCATATTTAATTACCAGAGACCTGGATCGGGTACCAGTGGGCCAAGCCCTCCGTACGCTGTTCCTTGAGGAAGCAGAGTGCAGGTGTATCACATGGCCGGTCTTGTAGGAGCCGTGATGAGGCAGCTGGCGGAACTGGACGTGTATCTGAGAGAGGCCTCCAGGAGCACAGAAGAACTGCCACCAAATATTTGCCCTCCCTATCTCAGGAATATGGACTAAGGGGCGGGTATTACAGAAAGACAGGTTTGGTCTTAAAATAAGAATGACTTTTAAAGTGGTGCTGATAAAGACTATTGGACACCTTGTAGGTGAAGCGCTTACTGTCCTTGGAAGGGCACAAGTTAAGGTTGGCTAAGCCACTAATGGGGATCATATCCAGAGGATGAGGGTTGGGGGGGTCTTTGGAACCTGAGACATCAGGAGTTTGGGGAGACCATCAGTTGCTTCCACCTTCCCAGGCATTCACTTCTTAAGCCACGTTTGGCCAGCACAACCGTGAGCCTCGCTAGGCCCAGGCCGCTGGCCCAGGAAGCAGCAGGACTGCCTCTGCATGGAGGTTGCTGTTTGCCTTGGCCCCTGTTTGCCCAGCCACTTCCTGGCCCTGCCCTCCTGTGGCTTTTGCTTCATTAGCTCAGAGCTCCAGGTAAAGCCAGGCCCCGGAGCCCTGGATGGCACAGTGGGCACAGTCTCTGAGGCTGCAGAGCCTGCACGCCTCCCTGCTCTCCGCCCGGGCAGGCTAGGGCAGCCCACAGTAAGGATGCGTCAGGCGCTGTCATCCAGGCTTAAACTGGAAAAACACTCGAGAAAGACTGACGCATAGAGAGCGGGGGTCACGGCCCGGGGTCCCGCAGCAAACCGGCAGGGCTGCAGTGGAAGCCGGGGACCCAGCCCACAGAGCAGTGTGCTTCCCCGGCTCTGGGGAAATGCTGCTGTTAAGCTCCTGCTTGCTCTGCTCCCGCCCTGGCCACAGTGCAGGTGCAGGAGGGGCCGCAGCCGGGTGACCTTAAAGACCCCAACAGTCGTGAACTCTGCTTGGGGCTCTGATGCTGGAGAAAGGCCGTGCCCTCTGGTATCTCCATCCCCACCAGGCTCCTGCCTGTGGACGCACCCAACTGGGAGGCGGGGACATTTACGCTCCCCTAGTTCATCAGCTTCATTTTGTAAAAGGGGAAACCGAGGTCCAGAGAGCAGAATGATGGGTCTGAAGTCATACAGGGGTCAGAGAAGAAGCTGGAGGCAGAGTCCAGTCCCCTGGCCCCAGCCCCATGGCCCTGGCTGAGCTTTGAAGACAGTGAGTCAGGCAGGGCCTGTGTTCAGGCCCTTCTCGCTTCTGGAGGCGAGGCCCACCACAGCTGCAGCAGACGGCCTGGCCCAGCCTCGCCTCGGCCTGGGTACCCAGAGCCCTGCAAGCCTCACGGGTTCTTTTGTTAACCTTAGATGGAAGCCCTGCTAGGGACAACTCTTCATCATCTAGGTTTTTCGGGGAGACCTTCATTTCTGGCAGTATAATCACTCGGTGGCGAGGGGAGGTGTCGAGGCGATGTGGGCCTGGGATTTCTACTCCCCAACTTATGGTCTCCACTTCACACTGATTTGTTCATTTGTTTTGTTTTATCTTCATTTGTTTTACGTATACACCTGTGCTCTTGCTTGGCCAGGCACTGTTCCGGATGCTGGGGATAAAATGATGAACTAGACCTTGGAATCTCCCGAGGAGCTTTAAACACTACTGACGCCATCTCCAGAAATTTGATACAGTTGGCCTGGGTGTGGCCTGTGTGTTTCAATTTCTAAAATTGCCTGTATCCACATGGAAATTTCTTTTCAAGGAGGAAAAAAGCTTGTAGAAAGGATGTGGCTCTAAGCGGATGGTTGTGAGCAGAGCCTGAGTGAAGGGAGGCCCCGGGTCATTCACCATCCACCAGGCTTTCCCAGGTGCCGGCACCACAGTGGGCCCGGTCCCAGCTCCCAGAAGGCTCTGCTGCAGGCCCAGCAGGGTGAAACAGGGGGTTCTGAGCACCCGCCTGTGACCCAGGCCCTGCACCCCAAGGGGGACATGTCTGGCGGCCACAGCTCCTTTGCTTGCCAGGGCCTTCTTAATCTCAGTGATCCTACAGCCAGCTTTTTAGAATAGTTGTTTTCCCCTCATCTGTAAAGATTTAAAATCTTAAGAAATAGAAACCACCACAGGTCACACACATCAGTCATCTCCTTTTTTGCCTGGCATTTTCAAGAGACTCCACTGGTGATGAACCAGGTGCCTTTTCTAACTGATGCCTCGTGGCTGTCATGCTCCTTCCGTGCTCGCGTGGAGGAAATGCTTACAGTCACAGAGTGGGGACTTTCAGCCTGGGAGAGGGCTGAGAGCCCAGTAGTCTGGGCCTCTCACGTAGAGATGGCCGGTAAAAGAGCCAGGCCTGGAACCCAGGTCCCAGTCCTGTCCCCATCTCTTCCACCATGCCGGGCATCCCAGCCACTGCCCCACAGTGTCCGTGCCTCCCTGGCCATTCCCTGGGTCCACCTCCGTCACCCCACCCCTCCATTTACCCACCCAATTCTTCGTCCCATTTTCACTGCAAGGGAATATCTAAATTCTTCACTTTTCTTGGCTGCGAGGATAAGAGAGAGGTCACTGCCTGACTCTGGGGCCCCATCACTGCCCAGAGGGCCCTGTGGTGACAGCGGAGGCTTGACATCCTTTCCAGCTCAGCCCCCAGGCCATTCCTAGGCTCCAGGTATCTCCTGGGCTTTGACTGCACCCAGTGGATTCAGGGCAGAGACCTGAACCCTCACAAAGAGGTGGGGCTCATTCGGGCGGCTGCATGGGCCCCCCCACAGGTACACTTCCACCCACCCCTCTTCCTTTCACAGATCCACAGACCAGACCCTCCTTTCCTCCTCCTTCCCCACCCCCGCCCCCACTTCCCCCACCTGGCAGCCCAGGCCCAAACACCCTACAGCTCAGTGGTTTTTACACTGACTTGTCCAGGTGTCACTAACCTTTGTAAGACTCGGGCTTAATAGTTTTGATCCTACAGAGACACGTGACAAGTACAAGACATTCAGTAAAACCCGAGACCAGCAGGAGGGCAACAAAAAGCACAGGAAGATGGGGCTCGGTTTGGGTGTGTTTGTGTAATGTGCCATATGTCATTTTTATTCACATAAAAACATCTTTCTTGAAGCAATAGGAACCCACTCGGCTGTTGCGAACCAAATACCAAATGTTTCCTTTTTCCTCTCCTGCTCCTTCCAAGAGGCGGGCTATGAAGAATCGCCGTTATCCGTGATGCTATCTTGCCTTTCAGAGAGCCTTTTCCTCAGAGCAAACGCCCGGATGTTTCTTCCAGCTTTGGCAGGAATTTTTGAGAGAAAGCTGTTTTCAAATCCCTTTTCTGTCTCTGTCTTAGACCTGGAGGACAGCAAAGGGAGGGGCTCCAGGCCTCAGTCTAATCCAGTCTCCTCCAGTCTGTTTTCCTCAGTTGCCTCAGGACCTATAAGCACCCCTGCCCCCAACGAGAAAAAACAACAAAACCTGGCATTTTGGTGACAAGGTGTTAAATAAGATAAAATGAAAGAAAAGAAAAGAAAGCTCCAGTTGGTAGAGAGATGGCTCCAGGAATCAGGAATCACTTTTGGATTAGCTCTCCCACCCCCACTCCGTGTACAATAAACAAGGGCTCCCGTGTTAGCCTTTCCATTTCCTCAGGAAGCTGCCTTTCTTGCTCCTACTTCTGAAATGGAATGCGCATTTTCATTGGCCCAAGTTCAAGGAGTGCCTAGGGGCAACAATGAAAAACCGGTCCCAAGCAGGTCTCAGGTGGTAGGTGGTCGACACCCGCTTCCCCAGAGCCGTGACTTCTTGCTTCCTATCCTCTGGGGATTGAGGCCACATGGGGAGGGAGGGGGAGGGAGGGAGGGGTGGCGACTTCCCTCGCTTGGGTTTGTAGCCATGAGGGGAGCCATGCTGTCCCCGCTGCCTGAGTTCTGGCTTTCAGTTGGGAAAGTCTGGTGACCCTCCAAGCATCCGCATACCAAAGGCTCTTAATTAAGAAAGTATGTTCCCATTTCATGTCACTGGAAAAGAATGAAAACAGTGACAGCATTTATTTATCTTCACTATCAATATCATTCCTGTTTCTAATTCCACTGGGGGTTATGAGTCTTGAAGGAATTGACTGTGGGTTGTGAGATTTTAACCCCAGCCATGTGCTGTGGGGATACATGTGTCTTCTCTCTGAGAGAGAGGCTCAGAGCGAGGGGGAGAAGGGCCGCAGAGCCCTGGCCTCTGCCCTCCTGGAGCTCAGAGTCAATGGCTCTCGCTGGGAGGAGTGGCCTTTGCTTTGCCTTCTTTGGTGCTGATACAGAGTTGTCCCCCTTTCACCGGCTACATCCCATTTCTTCTCTGAATCTTCAGAGAGTCTTATAGAGGAGTCTTATAGAGGAGAGGGGATGTCCGAATGGCTACCATTTGTGTAGGACCCACTATGTGCTGACACTGGCCTGGGCACTCACGTGTGTTGCTGATCCTCTGATTGCCCATGTGATGCGTGAGGACCTGGGCCTCAGGTTAAGGGATGTGCCCAAGACTAGATAACATGTTAGTCCATTTGGGCTGCTGCAAGAGAATACCACAGCCTGGGTGGATTTATAAAGAACAGAAACTGGGGCTTCCCTGGTGGCACAGTGGTTAAGAATCCACCTACCAATGCAGGGGACACGGGTTCGAGCCCTGGTCTGGGAAGATCCCACATGCCGCCGAGCAGCTAAGCCCGTGCGCCACAACTACTGAGCCCACGTTCTAGAGCCCACGAGCAACAACTACTGAGCCCGTGTGCCACAACTACTGAAGCCCACATGCCTAGGGCCCGTGCTCCGCAGCAAGAGAAGCCACCGCAATGAGAAGCCCGTGCACCGCAACAAAGAGTAGCCCCCACTCACCACAACTAGAGAAAGCCCACAGGCAGCAACGAAGACCGAACACAGCCAAAAATAAATAAACTTATTTTAAAAAAAATAACAGAAATTTATTTCTCACAGTTCTGGAGGCTGGAAGTCCAGGTGCCACTTCATAAATGACCATCTTCTCTCTGTGTTCTCACATAGCAGAAAGGGCAAGGGAGCCTCTGGGGCCTCTTTTAAAAGGGCACTAATCCCATACACAAGGGCTCCACCCTCATGACTTAATCACCTCCCAGGCCTTACCTCCTAATACCATCACAATGGGCATTAGGTTTCTACGTATGAATTTGGGGGGGGGACACATTTAGTGTATAGCAGGTGTCCTTCACAATGGTCCTGAGGTGTGGGTACTGTCAATGGCTTATTACAAGAACAGGCTAGGAGACAAGAGGAAGCTCTTGGCAAACACCCAAACATCACAAGGTGGTGGTAAGAACAGGGCTCCTTGTCTTGTTGTGCCCTCTGTTGGTTGACAACTTGTTAAGTGTCATGCCCGACCTTTAAGGTAGGCTTGGCTGTGCCTAAAAACTTCAGGACATGTGTGTTGCAAAAATGCATATGTTGGCATGCTTTGCACGTGTATTCTCAGGCAGTTACCTTCATTACCAAGTAAATTTACTTGCCAACCCCTCAGATAACACTGTGCTGATTCGTGTCCCTTTGTGCCTCACCTCCTATCCCCAAGCAAGCTATCAGTTTCTGTCCATTTTCTTTAAGCCGTTCTCTCTCTCTCTCTCTTTTTTTTTTAACTGAAGTATAACAGATTTACAATATTATGTTAGTTTCAGGTATACAGCAAAGTGATTCAGTTACATATATTTTTTCAGATTATATTCCATTATAGGTTATTAGAAGCTACTGAATATAATTCCCTGTGCTCTACAGTAGGTCCTTGTTGCTGATCTATTTCATGTGTAGTAGTTTGTATCTATTTATCCCATACTCCTACTAATTTGTCCCTCCCTCTCTCCCTCTCCCCTTTGGTAACCAAAAATTTGTTTCCTATTGTTAACGAGTCCAAGCTTGCTGTGCTCACCGCATGACAGGCCAATGAATCAGCGACAAGGTGTTGAGACAAGGAATGCGACTTTCTTCGGAAAGCCGACAGACCAAGAAGATGGCAGACTAGGGTCTCCGATAAACCATCTTCTCGGGGTTTGCATGCCACTTTCTTTTATAGCACAGAGAGGGGGAGGAGATGGGGTAGGAAAGTAAATAGGCCATCAGTTTTGCAAATATCCCCTGGAATGGCCAGCCTGGGGGCGGGGGTGGGGGAGGGG
>NW_006797481.1:2633565-2647829 GCF_000442215.2 Lipotes vexillifer | reverse complement strand
TGGGGGAGGGGAGGGGGAGGGGATGTGTTAATTTCTTCTTTCTTGCAGCCATCCGCAGGTGGGCGGAGTAGGATTGTCTTCCTGAGAGCTGAACAGAGGCACTTTGGTTTAACATTTCAGGCAGAGGGGCAGGGTTCCCTGAGGCAGGCCATTATGTATGATTATAATAACAAAAGCAATGGAAAGCAAAGGTTAAAGTCAAAGAAACAGATCAAACATGGAGTCCGATTTAGCTCTTCCCTGTTACACTGTGTCTGTGAATCTGTTTCTGTTTTGTATATAGATTCATTTGTATTATTTTTTAGAGTCCACATATGAGTGATATCATACAGTATTTGTCTTTCTGTCTGATTTACTTCACTACGTATAATATTCTCTAGGTCCATCCACGTTGCTGCAAGTGGCAATATTTCATTGTGTTTTATAAGCCGTTCTCTTTTTTTAAAATTACTGTGGTAAGAACATTTAACATGCGATCTACCCTCTTAATAAATTTTTAAGTGCACAATACAGTGTTGTTAACTACAGACACAGTGTTGTACAGCAGATGTCTAGGACTTAATCATCTTGCATAACGGAAACTCTATATCCATTGGACAGTGCTCCCAATTTCCCCCTCCCCCAATCCCTGGCAACCACTGGTTTACTGTTTCTATGAGTTTGGCTATTTTATTCAAAATTTTTTTTCTTTTCTTTTTTTTTTTTTTTTTTGGCCACAACACGCGGCTTGCGGGATATTCCCCGACGAGGGATTAAACCCATGCCACTGCAGTGAAAACCCGGAATCCTGACCACTAGGCTACCAGGGAAGTCCAAGTTTGACTCTTTTAGGTACCTCATAAAGGTGGCGTCATGCAGAGTTTACCCTTCTGTGACAGGCTTATTTCAGTTAGCATAGTGTCATCAAGACTAACGCATGTTGTCACGTGACATGATTTCCTTCCTTTTTAAGACTGAATAATACTCCACTGTATGTATATACCACATTTTAAAAATCCATTCATTGGTCGATGGACATTTACGTTTGTTACATCTTGGCTGTTATGAATAGTGTCACAGTGAACATGGGAGTACAAATACCCTCTTTGAAATACTGATTTTAATTCTTTTGGAGAAATAACCCAGCAGTGGAATTGCTGGGTCGTATTAATTTTTTGAGGATCCTCCATACACTTGAAGCCGTTCTTGAAGCCTCCCTGCAGTGGTCGCAGATCTCGCCCTGAATTCTTGCCCTAACACACTTGTCCCAGGCTTGTCCCTGCCCTGTGGCTTCTCCCTGCCCCTCTCCCCAGCCTCTGGCCCTATTTCTCTGGCTTCGACCTTCTCCTCCTTCCCCAGCACTCAGCCTCTCCCCTGCTGACAATTTGCATTGCCTTTGGCGAGCCCATCACTCCCATTCCCATGTGCCTGCGAGCCCTCCCCTGGGCACCTCCCCTGAAACCCATCCAAACCAGGAGAGCAGTGTGTGTGCTCCTGCAGCCGGGGCATCTCTGGCAGCCCTGCGTGTGCAGCTTTGTTTGTGGCTGCCCTGCCCAGCCCTGTCTGTGAATGGGCCTCCCTCCTGCCTGGGCTGGTAAGCAAACTGCTGGGACAAAGAGAAAGCCTGCGGAGCCTGTCTCCTTTAAGGGGTGCCCCCCCCACCCCCCTGCGACAGGGCCTGGAATGAAGTGCCCAGAAGGGGCTCAGCCAGTGTCTGTGAACTTGCTAAGGGAACGTTGGTTCTGTCTGAGGTATGGCAGGAGTTCGGTGTGCTGCGGGAAGGAGTGGCAGTCCTGTCTTCCTGGGCCAGCCGTGGGCGTGCTTGGGAGGCGTCAAGCCCTCGAAGAAGCAAATGACATGTGGTTTCCTTAAAGCCAATTCAGTTCGGCTTCTCACCAAAGCAGGATCACAACCACAGGGGCTGCGCCCTCCCTGCCCAAAGGCCAGGGCTTGAATCACAGGTGGGAATGGCTCACAAACCAGTGACCTCCTCCGTAAATGTCTCAGGCTCGTGGCTCCCACCCCATTTTTGTCCACCTTCCCATGCACTGCACTTGAATCATTTGTGCTCTAAAATCATTGATGCCCCAGTGGGACAGTGAATCCATTCCAGTCTCCTTGGCCTTGGAGTCCAGCCCTTTCCTGTCTGAGCCCATCTGCCTCTCCAGCACATCTGCCCCCCATCCTCCTGGGTGCTGGTGGGCCCTAGCCCTCCCTGGGGCAGCCTGCCCCTTGATCCAGGGCACTATAAGTTCAGAGCTTATAATGGGCTTTCTGGACCCCCTTTTCCATCACCTTCCTCTGGACATGCTTCAGTTTTGTGTGCACCAGACCAGTGTTACTGCAGCCGAGGTCAAATGTCACATCACAAAGACCACACCCCTATTCTTGGTCTCAGCTGACCGCCAGCTGTTAACTCCAAGCCTGTTTCTGGATCATTAACCTGCCAATGGGTATGAGGTGTGTCTCCTCCCCCCCACTCATCCACAACCCCCCCCCCAGGTGTTCAATTCAATAAGAGAGTCTGAAAATTGAAGGAACCTTCTAGTATCAAAAAGCAAGAGACCTTGGAACAGAGATTGTTGAATGAATGAAGGATCCAAAAGAATAAGGCTAGAATGATTTGATGATTGGTGAATACTTTGGGGGCAGGGAGCCTGATGCCCCTCATATCTTACATAACGATAGACTCTTTCTGGCTTGGAAGGAAAGATCAATGAAGGACGTGGCCAGAAGCAGGATTTTCACATTCAGAAGAGCTGGTGTGTATGTTTGTGTGTAGACCATGCATGTGTGCCTGTGTACACAGCATCCCGGGGGCCTTCCAGCCTGAGAGAGAGATTCAGAGACAGGAAGAGCCCTGCCCCTCTGTGCTGGGTACTCCTCCCCACTAACCCAAACAGGACACCCTTGGGAGAAGGGCTGTGGGCAGGGCACTTCCAAGCTGTATTTCTACAGCATGGCTGGCTTCCTTAGAAACCGACTAGAAAGGATCTGCTCTGAAGATGTATTACAGAGCAACTTGTGCTTTCAATTTCAGTGTCCTCTGACTTTCCCGAAGTGACCTGCCCCTCGGACTTGCCCTTGACGCATTAAGAACTTTGATCTGCGCCTTTTCCTGTCACCTTGATCAAATCCCAAATTCACATTTCTTCCTTCTGTGGCCTCGTTCTCCATTTCTAAAGGAATTGCAGACTTTGCACTTTGATTTTTAGCGGTGGTGGTGCTTCCTCAGAGGATAAGCCCATTTATCTTTATTTAAAGCTGAGAAAACATCCAAATAGATGATTACTGATCCTCTTCTTTCTTCCTGGGCTTCCAACGCATGGCTTTCTTGCCTGGGATCCTCTGTACAGCTGGGAGAGGCACGGAACTGAGGTGCTGACAGCTTGTGTTGGAATCACATGGTGTTTACTGTGCTGTGAGTTTATAACGGCTTTGTTTCCATACTGACAGCACACGCCATATGGAGAGAAAAAATGCTGTCAGATGAACCCTTGAGGAATCACAATATGGTACATGAAATCTCATAATTGCTTTTGGAAATGGGGGAGGGCCCCTTGCTCAAATCACATAAGCAATGTGGTGCTCTCTGCCATAATTGAATAAAACGGGAGTTTCACACAAGGTAATTTCCTTTGTTCTGTGTTTGTGCTGGGGAAGCTCAGCTGACTGGGGAAGGACAGGGAAGTTTGTTTTCCTCTCCTTGGGGGATCAGGCTGAGTGGGAGGTGGTGACAACGCAGGCTGTGTCTGTAGAGCATTGTGCTAACAGGTGCGGACTCCAGACCTGTCACCCTTCTGGCTCCCTCCAACCCAGACTCCCTCCTGTGGCTGATGATAACTTGACATTTTATTACTGTCACTTGGGATCTTGTCTGCTCACCCCCCCCACACACACCCCCTTTCCAACAGAATCCAAGATCGCTGAGGGCTGGGACCATGTCCCATTCCCCCCACTCCCGACCCCCACCAATCCTGGCACACGATGAGGTGAGTTAAATGTTTGTTGGAGTGGCTATTCCCGAACCATCTGTGCATGGAAAGGTAAGCTGAGTTAAGGTAATAGTTCAAGGCTAGTTTCAGCCCCCAAACCAGTTGAGGAGGGGGCCAAGGGGAGACTTGCAAGGTGGCTCATCCACTTGACCAAAGTATCCTCTCAAGAGAGAATGAGGGCTTCCCTGGTGGCGCAGTGGTTGAGAGTCCGCCTGCCGATGCAGGGGACGCGGGTTCGTGCCCCGGTCCGGGAGGATCCCGCATGCCGCGGAGTGGCTGGGCCCGTGAGCCATGGCCGCTGGGCCTGCGCGTCCAGAGCCTGTGCTCCGCAGCGGGAGAGGCCGCAGCAGTGAGAGGCCCGCGGACAGCAAAAAAAAAAAAAAAAAAAAAAAAAAAGAGAGAGAGAATGAGAAATTTGTGAGTGCCTTCTGATACAAGGTGTACTTAGAACTGGTGGATTCCTACAAAAACCATCCTTGCCCTCAAGCAGTTTACCCATGAAAGGAGAAATGGGCTATAAAACTCTCCAGCCCCAGTCAGTTGTTCTTTCAGTTGCAAGAGACAAAAACCCAGCACTGACTGGCTTAAGCAAAGACAGATGGCTAAAGGTGCAGGCGCTGGGCGGGCCTCAGTAGGCTGCCTTTCGGGGACTCCTGTGATATTCACAGCTCCAGGCTTCTCTTCCTCACTCAGCTGTCCTTCCCTTGCACTGGCTTCATCCTCCATGGGCTCTCACTGGTGGGAAAGACAGTCGTGGCAACTCTTGGCTGACCAGTCCTAAGGCCTTGTCATCCCACAGAGGAACAAGTGTCTTTTCTGGAAGTTCTACCAAAAACCCTGGATGGCCTCCGAGGCCCCCTGGGTCACATGCCCTGAACCGATCACTGTGGCCATGAAACAGAGGGCTCTGATTGGCCAGGACTGAGTCGCATGCCCATCCCTGGGGCTTGGGAGGAGTTGCTCCCTTAGGACCCTATGATGGTATTTTACAGACTCACAGAGAGGAGGTTCCCCAAAGGAAGGGAGATGGAACAGACCAAAACCCCCACTTCCACGATGATAACAGATGGTGTTTATTAAGCAATTCCTTTGTGCCAGGCTCTCACTGCTCCTAAGAGATAGTACGATGACTGTTCCCAGTTTACAGATGAGGAAACTGAGGGATAATGTGTCAGGTCAGTTGCCCTGGGGCACACAGGCAGTGAGTAGTGAGGCTGGGATCTGAACCTAGGTTTAGCTCCAGAGCCCTTGCTCACAGCCACCACCCTCCCTACAAGTAATGGCTGTACCTCTGTGGATAAACTCTTTGGGTATGAAAATGAGTGGGCGTGATGGTTCTGTTCCTGTCTCCTTGTTGTGTTCCATATCTCCAGGGGGCGGTTCCTGGCCCCTCCTCTACACTTGGCAAGGATACAGTCATTCCATCCTCCCAGGTAGTTCTTCTAACCGAGGTCTACCTCACCCTCTTCCTGGTTTCCCCATGAAGTCACCTGAGTTTTCCTGGTGCAGCCACAAAATCAAAGGGCTAATTTTCAGTGCTTTGGAGGGTCTGAGGCAACAAGTCTCAGCCAGACCTTTGAGCATCTTTCTGCCCAGAGAAAGCCTCTTGCAGAGTCATTGCAGGAAGAACCAGAAGGGACCCTCCCATCTTACCTCCAACATGCATCTTCATTATCGAGAGGAAGCGTAAGGCCCAGAGAGGGCAAGTGTGTTGCTTGAAGTCACACAGCAAGTCATTGGCTAGAACCCTGGTCTCTAGGCCTCTGTGCTTTGAGTCTTGCACTGTTATTTCCTCTTCAGAACTCTCTTGGCTACTGAGTGGCTGAGGTCTGGTCACATCCTGTCTCTGTGCCTCTAGCTCCTCAGCTGGAAAATACAGGGTTTTCATAGTTTGAAGCATTCTAAGACTGGGCTTTGCTCCAATTGGGCAAATATGAAATTTTGTTTACTGTATTCATTAGAATATTTGAATTACAAGTCATTTTAAAGTTTGTTCAAATTGCCCTAAATAATGCTCATAAATAACCTTTTCAGATGTGGTTTGGGCTGCAGGCATAGTGTGATCCAGAGATTCATAACTTCACCAGAGCACCTACTCATAATTTTCCCAGCTCTGACTTCCTCTGTATGTCAACCTTATCCGCACAGCAGCTTGTTGTGCAGTATCAAGAACACTGCAGCAGACCCTGGCCTCACACCCATGCACCCCAGTACCAGAGGAAGAGGGAGCACCTTGGCTTAGTGTCGCCCAGGCGACGTCTGTGGTTCGTGCTGATTTTACTGGCTTGGGTTACATGCCCACCACCCTTATCCAGTCCCTGTAACCACGGAATGTGACATGCGGATCAGGCAGTCAGGGGCAGAGCCTTAGTCCCCAGAGCTGCTAGCATTTCCGTACAGAAATCAGGACACTGGAAAGGGAGTGGGCTGGGGAGTAGAGGCAAGGTCATAACTGGCCCCTCTTTCTACACTGACCTTGACTCTTCTGAGTCTGCAGAGTCTGGAGGTGGATAAAGGGTCCTGAGAGTTTGCCAGTCACCTTGCTCCATCTAGCTGAGGCAAGAACCCAGGTGTGGGTTGATGGCTCTGTCTGGCCCTTTGTGGGTCTCACCATATTCTTCTTTTCTTACCTCTAGAGAGAGATTACTGCAGTTTATGTGACAAGCAGCCAATTGGGAGGCTGCTTTTCCGGCAGTTCTGCGAAACCAGACCTGGGCTGGAGTCTTACATTCAGTTCCTGGACTCAGTGGTAAGTCCCTTCGCTGGGGGGAAGAGCCCGTGGTCCTTTGTGATCAGCGATCGTTTTTGTCCAAAGGAAAAGATAGACCACGTGGCTTACGTGGATACAGAATCAACTTGTTGCTTAAGAAACTGCCAGTGCAGACTTTGAGAATGCAGACTTGTCTCCAGGTCATCACCTGCTGCATGACCCTGGGGGGCCACCTACCACTCTGGGCCTCGGTTGCTGCTGCTTTAACACGAGGTTCTGTCAGTTCTCTGATTCTGGGAGCCTGGGTTATTGTGCAGTAGTACCTAGGAAGTTGGGTGGTTTTCCCAACACCCCAAGGTGTTGGATTCCCAGGCCCCTTCTTCCAGCTGAGAACCCGTTTTCTAAAATTCCAAAGCTTGTGTTTCTTTGTGTGCTTCTTTACTGTCTGCTTCCCCACTAGAATGCAAGCTCCCTGAGGCCAGGGACCTGGGCTTCCAGTTCACCTCTGCCTGGCATTGTGCCCAGCCCATACAGGCATTCAGTAAATGTTTGTGGGAGGAACATGTGCTGGCCATTTCAAGGCAATCTGACAGCTGCTGGCTGCGCTGGCTGCTGGCATACACAGCTGTGACTGACACCACGGGGACTTCCTTCAGATGTACTGGTCGTTCATTTGTTTAACAAATGCTATATTACTCACCCATAAAAAAAGAATGAAATCGTGCCATTTGCAGCAACATGGATGGACCTAGAGATGATCATACTAAGTGAAGTAAGGCAGAGAAAGATAAATATCATGTGTGGAATGTAAAAAAATAATACAGGGCTTCCCTGGTGGCGCAGTGGTTGAGAGTCCACCTGCCGATGCAGGGGACACGGGTTTGTGCCCCAGTCCGGGAGGATCCCACATGCCGCGGAGCGGCTGGGCCCGTGAGCCGTGGCCACTGAGCCTGCGCGTCCGGAGCCTGTGCTCCGCGGCGGGAGAGGCCACAGCAGTGAGAGGCCCGCGTAATGCAAAAAATAACAATAATAATAATGCAAATGAACTTATTTACAAAAGAAAAATGACTTGCAGACATAGAAAACAAACTTAAGGTTACCGAGGGGGAAAGGGAGGGGAAGGGATAAATTGGGAATTTGGGATTAACAGATACAGAGTACTATATATAAAACAGGTAAACAACAAGGACCTTCTGTACAGCACAGGGAACTATATTTAATATCTTGTAATAACCTATAATGGAAAAGAATCTGAAAAAGAATATATATGTGTGCATATCTATAACTGAATCATTTTGCTAGACACCTGAAACGTAAATTGTCTATACTTCAATTTAAAAAAAATAACAAAAAACAAATGCTGATTGATCTGTGTGGGCTTTTAGGACAGGACGTAGGAACACACAGGAGTTCCTCAACACTTGCTTGGGAGGACAGGGCACCTCAGCCTAGCCTACTGCCCTTTAGGTGTCTGTCCAAGGAAGGTGGACAAGGAGTCGGGAGGTGAAAGATGAATCACGGTCAGTCGTGAAAGGAATGGGGTCATTTGGGCCCCCCCCTTTCCAAGGCAGGGGGCCAAGGTGCTGTTGTTTCCTAGAGGCCCTAATGCCATCATTGGCTGCAGCCATCCTGACCTCTGGCTTGGTGTGGGGGACAGCCCTATGGGGCCCAACTTTCTGTGTCTGCTTTAGGGTCTCAAGGTGGATCTCTAGACCCACTGGCCGAACTGTGCCCTGAACTTCTCCACCAGAAGTCACATGGGCCCCTTGAAGTCAACACATCCTTAACAAACTCAGCACCCTCCCCCAGCTCCCCACGGCTACCAGCCCTGACATGTTCCCTATTCCAGTGACCAGCACCCCTCCATCACCCACCCCCGAAATCTTTGCATTGTTCTTGACCCCTCCCTCTCGTCATTCCTCACCCAGCCGGATCAAGGACCATGTGCCTGGCTCCTGACTTCTCCTAGCCCAGTTCCCTTCCCTCTACAACCTCTCTCCTTGTCTCCATGCAGGCTCTCGCATGACGCACACAAGTGATTACCATAGATCTCAACCTCAGCTGAGCAGTAGAAACACCTGGGGAGACTTAAAAAAGATACCAATGCCTGAGCTGAAGCCCAGACTCATTAATTTCAGGCTCTGGGGATGGGGCCTGGTATTGTCATAACTTTTTATTATGGAAAATTTCAAACTATAAAAAGTAAAAGTCTACAGAATAGCATAATGAACCCCCATGCACCCTGCTTCAACAATTATGGATTCAAGGCCAACCTTGTTTCACCCACATCCTCCCCTCCGGCGCATTTTGCAGCTGATCTCACTTATTCATTTTATCTGTGAACATGTCAGCATGTATATCTAAGTGATGAGGGCTCTTCAACCAAAAAACCACAATACCATTATTACAGCTAAAAAAAATAATTTGTTACTATCATCACATAATCAGTGTTAATAATCAAATATCATCAGTGTTCAAATTTCTGATTTTCTCATGCTTTTTGTAAATGCATGTCTTAACAGTTTATAATCATCTCCAAGAGTGTCCCATAGTCTGAATGTTGTGTTCTCACCCCCATGTGTCGTTAAATAAGTTCCTCTGTATTTCTTGTAAATTGCTCAATCTGGTGGTGGTAGGGGACTGACTTCATAAGTGGTTTCAGGCTCTTCTGCTAGGGGACTTTTTTTAAAATATATTTATTTATTTTATTTCTGGCTGTGTCGGGTCTTAGCCGCGGCACACAGGATCCTTCATTGTGGCGTGTGGGCTCCTCGTTGCGGTGCGCTGGCTTCTCTCTAGTTGCGGCACGCGGGCTTTGTTGCCCCGCCGCATGTGGGATCTTAGTTCCCAGACCAGGGATCCAACCCGTGTCCCCTGCATTGGAAGATAGATTCTTAACCACTGTGCCACCAGGGAAGTCCCTGCTAGGGGACTTATAATATTTGGTGTCTGTCTTTTTGAGATGGCAGCAGCCATTGATATTCAATACCCAAATCTATTGATTAATTAGGGGTTGTGACATGGCGACATTCTGTCATTCCTTCTTCATTTGCTAACTGGGAAACACTTCCTTTCTATTACTGTTTGGTCACCAAATGGTAAAGTTCATATAGGAATTGCTTGATTCTTTCCCCATGTCTATGTTTTCAAAGTACCAAATTGGTTCACTAGCATCCTCCAATGATAAACATGGGGCATTTTGATACATTGGTGCTCCATGGTTTCATTGTTGGTCTGTGGAGCCCTTCAGGTTGGCTTTTGGGCCCTTGAGAGGACCCCAGTGGTCATTGGCAGCCTCCTTGCTGTCTGGTGTGATGCAGTGTTCCGGGCTCATCTTGTTTGTTTCCTGCCCTCCACCTAGAGTTTGTCATTTCTCCAAGAAGCCCTGGTTCCTTTTACTGGGCAATGGTACTTAGAGACTACAGTTTGGCACTAGGGGTGCTCATTACCTCCCACGGGATTGGCCACTGTTTGTAGCAGACATTGGCAGTTTTCACATCTCTCAGGACTGTACTGTGTGTATGTCCAGAGTTGGGAAACACTGACATCCAGAACAAAGTCCAAGTTCTGAGGCTGACCTACTAGACCTTCCACCAGCAGGCCCCTGCCCACCCTTTCATCTTTGGCCTTCACGGGGTCTTTCTTGAGCCCCGCATTCTGGTCCCCATCTGCTTCTGGTGGCTTTGACTGGCCAGGCTGGTTAAAGCCTCTCAGCCCTGACTCCCTCCCTCTCACTACTCGAAATGCCTCCCGGGCCCCCTCTGCCCGGTGAGTGCCAACTCATCCCCCTGCACTCTGCTCTCAGAAGCCTTCCCCATCCGCCCTCTCTCCCCACGTGCCCTCTGCTCCAGGCCTCAACACACACCTGAGCCTCACGCACCTGAGCCTCATTACTGCGTGGTGCTGGCAGAATGGCGCATGGGGGGCGGGGGTTGCAGGCCCCTGAGACAGACCTTGAGGCAATGCTGGTGCCACCTCAGCTGCCAGGGAGACTGTGGGCAGGTGCTTGACCCCTCTGTGCCCCGTATCTCATCTGTAAGCGGGGCCATAGTTGTACCTGATGGTGGTGGACGTGTTGAGGAGAGACGGAGTGAGTTCACGCCACTCAGGGCAGTGTCCGGCGTGTCACAGACGCCTGATGAACGTAGCCAGTAGGGCTCTATTTGTGTGCCTTTCTCCTCCACTAACTGGAAGTCTCTGGGTGGCACAGACATAGCTCATCATCTCTGAATCCTCACAACACTGAACCTGCCAGGTGATCAATGCTCAGGACTCACTGGGAGCTGGTGTCCATGGCTGGAGTGGAAGGAGCTAGGGCAGAGGGGTCTAGGAGAGGTGACAACCATCAAAGACCTTGTGCCATTAGAGAACTCTGACTTTGAGTGAAGCAGGGGAGCCACTGGAGGGTTTTGAGCAGAGCAATGCCATGGTCTGATTTAGGTTTTTAAAGGATCCCTCTGGCTCCTGTGTTGGGAAAAGGCTATGGGGGGGGGGGCAAGAGTCAGAGTGGGGAGCTCTGATGGGTGAGAGCGGGTAGTTGCTCAAGCCAGGGTGGAAGCAGCCGGCCGTGGTGACAAGTGGTAGGATTGGGGGCATGTTTTGAACCAGAGCTCACAGTATTTTCTGATGCCCTGGGGGTGAGAGAGAAGAGTTGGTGATGACTTCAAAGTGTTGACCTGAACCAGTGGAAGGATGGAATGAGGGTAGGGCTGTGGGAGGTTTGTTTGGGGGGAGGTCAGGGTCTTCACCTGGGGCACACTCAGCTTCCGATGTCTACCAGACGGCCCAGTGGAGATGTCCATGCGGAGGTGGGTGTCAGAATCTGGAGTTTGTGAGAGTGGTCTGGGCTGGAAATAGCAGATTGGGAGTTGTCAGCACGTAGCTGGTACTTAGAGCCACGGGCTAGATGAGCTCACCAAGGAGGTGAGCGTGGATGGAGGAGCTGAGGATCAAAGTCTGAGCCCTGGACAAAGGCTCCTCCCCACTTGGAAAAGATGAGGCATCGGCAGCTTTGGGACCTGTCTGGAGAGTCGATGAGGCAGGGCAGGGCAAGGCTAAACCCAGGAGCCAGTGGAATTTTCCAGCCACGTGTCTTATTAGACGTTTATAGTCAGTTTGAAAAGAAGAAGAAAAAAACTCCAGTGGATGCCTCTTTTCATCCTGGTCGTGCAGACGTTCTCTCTTGCTGGGCCTGTACCAAGATCTCTCTTTTGGAAAGGAAATGTGAGTCTGGCTCCCTGTGTCGACACGTCAAATGCTCCTTACACATGCCTTAACGCCGCCGCCCCTCACGATAGGCTCACCCCATCCCCTCGCGTTTTTGTCTGCATCTCTGGGAATTAGCAAGGCCTTTCATTGCCCATCCTGACGTGTCAAATGAACAGCCTTTGGAACACCTTTTACGCATGAAGACTTTACTGAGTTTTCCAGGGCTGGCGCAATGCTCGTCTGAAATACCTTTTTTCTTCCATCCTGACTGGAACTCCGAGGAGGGAGGAGGTGGCGGCGTCCTTGGTGTTGCACATCGCTCCAGTGCCCCTGGCTCAGTCACAGCCATACACACCGTTCCCACCTCTGTGCTGAATTTCTACCAAGTGGAGTTTTTTAAAACTAACCCGTCTTCGTCGGCTCTGACGTAGCCCCCAGGAAAGGCTGCTCCCCTGCACAGTCCTAAAGACTGAGTTTCTCAAGTCAAGCAGAAGACATCGGCTGTTTTAAAATGGGGCCTCTGGGTGATTTGGGGGCAGCAGAACTGTTTGTGCATCGTTCATCAGACTGCAGGGGCAATTCGGCCCTTAGTCTCGGTTGTCGAGCAGCTTCTGGGAGCCTGAGAAGGACTCCCCCCATTGCCCTCCCCTCCAGGGAAATGGAGTCAGTGACCCAAGCCAAGGCCTTGAGTAGATTTGGCTTCTGGAGGGCCAAGAAGATTTGCCTAGCTGGTCAGGGGATTGGAAGGGCTTCCAGGCTCACGCCAACCTCCATAGGCCAATAGGGTCTTGCCATGGGCCTCTTAAAGACTGATGTACTTCTGGGAGCCTTGATGGCATCTCAGCTCATTTGAAACCCTCCCATCCCCAAGCACGGGTGCAACTTAAAAGTTTTCAGGCCTCTTCTCTTTGGGATTAGGGGAGGTTTGGCAGATACTCAACCAGATTTACTCAACACACATTTATGAGATGTCTCCAATGTGTCACACTCTGTTCTAGCAGTTGGAAACTACAGAGTGAGCAGGAGAAGTAAGTTCCTGCCCTCATGGAGCTTGCTTTCTGATTAAATGCAAGATTGAAAAAGAAAGAAAGAGCATTTTCTAATGAACTAAGAGATACTAGCTATAAGTTCAGACACCTGTCAAGTATTCATTATCTATTGCTGGGTAAGAAATTACCTAAAACTTAACAGCTTGAAGCAGCAATAAACATTTATCATCTCATAGTTTCTGTGGGTCAAGGATTTGGAAGTGGTTAACTGAGGTGCTACTGGCTTATGGTCTCTCTAAAGGTTACATCAAGATATTGGCTGGGGCTGCAGTCATCTGAAGGCTTGATCTGTTTCCAGGCTTGCACACATGGCTGGCAGGTTGGTGCTGGATGTTGGCTGGAGGCCTCAGCTGTCTTCCATGTGAGCCTCTCCATGGACTGCTTGAGTGTCCTCACAACATGGCTGGCTTTCCCCAGAGCAAGTGATCCAAGAGAGCATGGTAGAAGCTGCAATGTCTTTTATAACCTGATCTCAGAGGTTCCATACTGCCATATCCCTGATACTATAGTGGTTACGTGGGTTAGCCCTATTCAGTATGGAAAGGGCCTTCTCAAGAACATGAATAGCAGGATGTGAGGATTATTAAAGTGTGCATTTTGGAGACTGGCGACTACAAATATGACTACAAATGGACTACAAATGGAATCTCATATCAGGAAATGCTAAAAGTCACTCTAGCCCAGAACTATGGCATGTGAAATCAGTGGGCTATCACCTGGTTTCAGATATGTCTAGTTATCCTGGAATTTGTTGTAAAATGAATTGAAATGCCTCACCAGTGGAACTAAATATTCTGCTTCTCTTATTTTTGAATCATACCCAGTATTTATTTTTGTCTTTCTATCACTGCTGTGATCTCCCAAAAGAGGGAGGGTGGAGGGTGGTAATCATTCTTCACGTGGACATAAAGACCCTCAGAGCAGTTGGTAAAGCCTGGGAGCAGGGTCATCTTGAAAAAGTACCACTTGTAAAAAAAGTAGGTTCATATACTGGACATCTGTGGGATTGTCCAGTCTCCTGGGTGTCCTACCTGTACTCCCAGACAACATGGCTCTCGTAGAAGCTGCCATGTTCTTAATGCTGTCACCTGAAAACCACAGCTGATTGGAGCAGGCATGAGTCTGTGAGCCAGTGCAGATCAATGAGTCCTTTCTCTGGGGTTTATAGACTTGAGGGGAAGTCCTTCTCTGGTAGAGGAGGCTTAGAATAAAAAAACCTGGCTGCCAGGTTTCGTACCACTGGAGCAAGCCAGGCAGCACTGAGGGAGAATGAGGCAGACACACACACAGACACACACACACACACACACACACACACACACT
>NW_006797481.1:2629911-2633488 GCF_000442215.2 Lipotes vexillifer | reverse complement strand
AGAGAGACACACACACACACACACACACACACACACACACACACACACACACACACACACACACACACACACACACACACACACACACACACACACACCCCGGTGAGAGTGGGTTCCAGAAGTGCTCATGTCCCTGGTTCCTGGTGCTCTGGGCCAGGCTGCATTTCCATTTTCCCCACAATTTGGTTGTTCAACCCATCCTTGGATTCCAGGAGCCCAGAGATTACGGTTTTGCCTGAATTATGCTAGGTTGGGATTCTTTTCACTTAGAATTGAAAGAATAACAGGGAGAGTCAAAGACCTTTGCACGGTGGCCTTATGAGCGCGGGAGGGAGTAAGGACAGAGAAATAACTCCAGGGGCTGCAGGAGGAGGACCAGCTGGTCGGTGTGGGGGTGGCACGGAGCCACTCTGGGCGGAGGCTCTCTGAATGATGGGCACACAGCAGGTGAGAACACAGCCCCTCTGTGCTCTCTGACAGCGGCTGGTAAATCTGTCACCTCCCCCCGACCCCTGCCCCGAGAGAGGGTCAGCACCCTTTCCTCCTAACTTCTTTTCTGAGTTTGCCTCCGCCAAGATATGTCTCTCAAGCCGGTGGCCGTGGTGCCGCCACCTTGGGGTCACTCCTACCATTCCGTCTGTACCCCGCGTGGCCAGGGGTCCTCTCCTTCCTCCCTTCTTTCTCTGGGCTCATCCCATTGAAACCTGGGCCATGGAATCCCTTCCTGACCCAGGCCCGAGGGCTCCTCACATGGCGGCCAGAGACCAGAGAACACTCTGTCTGCCCAGGTGGGCACAGGCTGTGGAACTGACCAGGCCCATCTGATGCTGGGGCCCCGGGGGGACACCCCTATCTGCAGTGCTTCTGCATTCTCGCTGGGGGGCTGGGAGGGGGCAGGCGATGCCAGCCGTCTGGAGGATTGTTCAGGCATCAGTGAGGGGCCTGGCCGGAGATGCATGGCTCGCTCCTGTGTGAATGACGCAGAGTTTAACGGAGGACGGTTGACAGAGTGCTGGGCAGAAGCAGGGAAAGCAGTACTGGCTGATGTACATACCTGCAGCTCTGCAGGGACAGGGGAGGGGCCGATGCAGGAAGGAGTGGGAGAAGGCAGCTGCAGGAGCTGGGTCTTCGGAAGGGGGTCCAGGAACCCGGGTGCCCAGGCGGGGAGGGAGCCCGCAGGGTGGGGAGTGACTCCAGAGGGGCAAACGGAGACCCCCACCCCCACGGTCGGGCACCAGCAAGACGCTGAGGCCAAGGTGGGAGGAGCCGGGTGTTTCTCCAGAAAGAGCCACGGGGAGCAGCCCTGCCAGCCGGGCGTGTCACTTGTCCCTGCCGCGAGGACTCTGGAAAAGCTGACCACATCGGTAATTACAGAAGCCGGAGGTGGCGAGACCTCAGAGCCTCTCTGATTTCATCTTCCTGCCAGGGCAGGAGAAGGGCTCCCGGGAGGAGGAGGTGACATCTCAAGTTGGTCAGAGGCCGAGAGGAATTCAGCTCAGACTCTGCTCTGTAAACCAGTGCTGGCTTCTGTGAAAACGTGGCAGGGCCCCTTGTACCGGTTTGCAGTCTTCATGTTTTTAAAAACTCATCTGAGGGAAATGTGTTTTAATAGAGGACATATTTTTATTAGCGTTTCCTGAGATGGATGATGCAATTAGAGCCAGCCAAGAGAATGAAATATTAGGTTTATAAACTAGGATGTACACAGATGTTTATACTCTTTGGCAAGTACAGATATGTAAATAATTCTTTTCGCCTTAAACTCAATATAGTATTCTGCTCTTTGCGTTACAGCATCTCCTCCCCAAAGGCCATTCCTGTGTCTGGCATAAATCACCGTGCAAAGAGAAGGCTCATTAAATGCCTCCCTCCGTTGGCACCATGGATGTATCTGGGGAAGAGAAATACCCTCCGTGTGGACTGGCACAGGAGCTCTTTGGCGCTCTGGCTGTTAGGGTTGAGCTCTGGGCAGGAGAAGGTTTCAAATGGGCAACACAGCAGGGAGGACAGTGTGTGTCCCCTCTGTTGTGGAGGAGGGGACAAGCCCACCACCCTCCCTGGTTGGAGGGAATTCTTACGGATGGAGGTCACGGGGGCATCCTGGCATGTGGTTTACCTCTCTGTTCGTTGAAGTCATTGGCTGCCATTTCCAGAGCCCACTCTAATAGTAAAATTCTAGGCTCTTGGCCCAGCCCAGCCTCTTATTTGCTGTCTATGTTTTCTGGTTGAAGCTGATTTCAGCAGCTTTGGCCGACTACCTGGGCAAGGGTGTTCCCATAGCAGCGGGTTCCCGGGTGGTCCCCCGCCTCTGGTTGTGTGATCGGCCTGAGCTCTGCCCAGCCGAGCTGCCATGGTGCTTTTTCTCTGTAGGTGGCCTCTCAGGACGGGTCCCCCATGAGCCCCTCTCGGGGGTCACCGTGGAGACTTGGCCTGTCACTCCAGGTGACTTAATCGGTGTGGAAAGCCCAGCTGGAAGCCTTCTGTTGGTTTTCTGCCTCCCGACACAAATGCTCTTCAAGTGGTGGCGACCTGACATGGACTCTCAAAGAAAGGCCTTTTGATGCCGGGCTGGGGATGCCTGTCCCCGCGTGCTCCCGGCTGCCGCCCTGTGGAACTGTGGCGCCCAGCTGCCCAGCCGGGCCTCTGCTGGGAGGGAGCTGACCTGAAAGGGATGTTATTTTTTTTAACGTGGGTTTTAGTACCCAGAGCAATAATATTTTCAGCTGGTTATTGAGGCTGATTAGTGAGCCTTAGGCCTCCATTTGGTTAAATAGAGCCTCCTTCACAGATGTGTTTTGGGACAGTGCAAATCCAGGGTTCTGCATGGGATTGAGTTACCCCCAAAAGGTAGTCGGGCATTTGCCTGTGGCCTGGGCCCTGCAAAGCAGTCTGGGTAAATGCCCATAGCGCCAGACCACCAGGAGGGGTTTCCAGGGTGGCTGGACACTGGGAGCTTCTCATCTCCCCACTGGAAAATAGGGGGGCAGTTGTAATCTAGAACCCTCAGCCCCTTTAGAGTTGCAGCTCCAGCCCCGGGAGGGTCTTCCGGGCTGGCCTGGGGAGAAATTGGACCCTAGACACTGGGTTGAGAGGTTGTTTTGAACCAGGCCAGGGGGTGGGGGGCGGAGGTTGGGGTCTGACTTCACAGCGAGGTGGCTGGGGAAGGAGTTTGAGTCCCTCTGTGCTGATGTCATTTCCTGTCTCTTTTGAAATAGCTGTACTTTTGGACGGAGGCTGACAAGTCCTTGGGTGGTGGATTTTGAAATGGTTATAAACAATTTGCAATTAGTTCCCTTGTTTAAACGAGAAAGGCAAACTCACGCGAGCTCTTCCTTAACTCGAGGAGGCCTTTTACCCACTTAGCAAGTGGGTCAGATGCCAGTGAAGGAGCCTCTCTCGGGTCAAGGAAGATAACACAGTTTGTCTTTTGAGGCCTCACTTCTTTCTTTAGAGCCCGGGTCCCACTGGCTTGGCCAGCCATCAGGGTCCTAAATTCCTTGGTGTTGTTGAGAAAGCGGGTCTGGGCTTGGAGGTCCAAGTCCCAGCCCTGCCGCCTCGCTGCAGCCCCCCCCCGCCC
>NW_006797481.1:2625574-2629609 GCF_000442215.2 Lipotes vexillifer | reverse complement strand
TGCTGAACCTTCTGCTCTTTGTTTGCAGATGAAGGGGTATGACAGCAGCCCCTGCCATCCTGCGTCACTACCTGGGCTCTTTTTAGGTTCATATAAGAGCATCGGAAATATCTCTGTATGTTCCCTTTGTAAACTGAAAAGCTGTGAAAGGTACAGAATGCATATTATTGTCTTCTCTTGCAAGGTGTAGTAATTACAATGAGTATTTATTATGTGCCCGTCTTTGTCACGTTCTCTCTGCACAATCACCCTACACGTAGGTGCTTTTTCCATCTGCACTTTATAGAGGTTGAGGAAACTGTCCAAGGTCACACGGCTTGTAAGGTGTGTGACCTCAGGCAGCCTCTCTCGAGGATCTTCCAGGTTGGTGGCTCCAGTTATTTTCCAGCGGCTTCCTTTGATTTTCCTAAGCCGGTGGTTCTCAACCCCAGCTGCCTGGGTGCCCGGCCTCCATCGCCAGAGGGTCTGACTCCGCGGGCATGGGGCGGGGCCCGAGCACCATCGTTGGCTCCCCCGTGATTCTTATGTGCCGCCCCAGTTCTGAGCATGTGTCCACGGTGGAGCAGGGTAGGCTGGACTGGACGTCAGGGCTCCTCCCCTCTCTGGGCCTCACTCCCTGCCCTGTAGAAGGAGGGGGTTGATCACGTGACCTCCAGGGTGTCTTCTCCAGGGGCCTCTAAGGTTCTACAACTATGAGAAGGTCGTGAACAAATCTATTATTGTTCTTTTCCTTCTGTTTTAGGCAGAATATGAAGTTACTCCAGATGAAAAACTGGGAGAAAAAGGGAAGGAAATTATGACCAAGTACCTCACCCCAAAGGTAAGAGGCCGCCCAAACCCCAAAGCAGGAGGAATATGGGCCCCCAGGTCTGTGCCAGGCCATGTGAGGAGTGCCCAGCCGGTGGTGCCATTGGTCTCCAGATCCAGAATCCTCCTCCTCCTCCAGAGGCACCCAAGCCTGGCCAGGCCAAGGCAGTGGTCCAGGCCAAGGCAGTGGTCCAGGCCACACCAGGCCTGGGGTGGGGAGGCCTGCTTCTTGGGGGCCCAGTCCCCTCCAGGGGCCCTCATACTTCCCACTGTTCACACCCAGGCGTTTGTGGCAGGACAGGTAGAGGCTCGGCTGAGGCAGGGATCAGAGTGCCCAGAAGAAAGGGCACAGCAGGGGTGGCTCTGAGAGGTCAGTGTGACGGGAAGGGGCCAGGGCTGATGGGAAGGAAAGGGGCTGGCTGAAGCTGTGCCAGCAGAGGCAAAGTCAGCCGAACACACAGCAGAATGCGGCGTATTCTGAAGTGTTCTGGAGTACGCTCGAGGGCCTCAGGGCTGGGGTCACCCCTGTGGCCTGTGTGCACTCATGGTGGCACGGGCGCTGGATGCAGTTGAACATGGATGCTGCAGCTACTCAGCTTGAGTTCCACTCAGGAGTCAGAGGCGGGACTGTGGACACAAGGAGTCCAGCTCACACACACCAGCTCCTCCAGCAACAGGTGGGCTGCTGAAGGCATCCAGGGTGACACGAGGGGATTAAACCCGCAGTAGCTCCTTCCGAGTTTACAGCCAGGCCTCCTCCTCTCCCTGTACATATGGATGGTTTCTGCACAGTTTTTTTGTTGTTGTTTTGTTTTTTAAAGCTTCATTTTAATTAGCTTCATTTTTAAAAATTATTTATTTATTTATTTTTGGCTGTGTTGGGTCTTCGTTTCTACGCGAGGGCTTTCTCTAGTTGCGGCGAGCGGGGGCCACTCTTCATCGCGGTGCGCGGGCCTCTCACTGTCGCGGCCTCTCTTGTTGCGGAGCACGGGCTCCAGGCGCGCAGGCTCAGTAATTGTGGCTCACGGGCGTAGTTGCTCCGCGGCATGTGGGATCTTCCCGGACCAGGGCTCGAACCCGTGTCCCCTGCATCGGCAGGCGGATTCTCAACCACTGCGCCGCCAGGGAAGCCCCTCTGCACAGTCTTATATGTTTTATTCACACGGCACGGAAGTCCCTTGAGTCACCTTGTTCTCAGCAGGGGTCACAGGTCCTTGGCAGCTCTGCGCCCACCTCACACCCTCGCTACCGCCCTGGGATGTTAGGGAGGTCCCAGGGGCCTGAGTGCGTGACGAGGACCGCCCATGCCACACTGAGCCTTGCTCCGGAGCAGGTGTGCTCGCCTCCAGCGCCTGCCGGCGGCCAGCCCAGCCTCACCCCACAGGCGTCTCCTTGTCCCTTTCCCCTGCTCCTGCTGAGACACCGCCCCCAGTTGCTTCCCTTTTCTGCTTCTGCTGCCGTTGTAATCATACACACCTCTTAATGGAATGGCAGGCAACCCCAGGGCCTTGGCACTTCTCAGAAGCGAGTGGGTTCATGTTCATAAACGCCTCCAGACACTGGACAGGGCTGGCTCGCTCTGCACAGGGCGTGGCCCTGGGCACGCCTGGCTGCCCTCTCCATGTGCAGGGCCACCAGGCTGCGTGGCCTCGCTTTGTTCCAGGTACAGGCCTGAAGGTCTTCAGGTTGAAAATGGTCAAGGAGGAGACGTGTCTGCGCAGAGGGTCCCCCTTTGCCTGCAGTCGCAGCCGCTGACCTGTTGAGAGGCTGCAGGTGGATGTTTTCGGTCTCCTGGCCACCACTTGACACAAGGGAGTCCACTCCGGGCATAACAGGCCTGAGGGGCGTAAACACCCCCGGGGGAAGAGAACAGCTCAGTGCTGAGCACCTAAAGCAAGCCAGACACCAGCTAGACACTATCTGTGACGGTTCCGGCCTTCATGAGATGAGAGGTGGATAGACAGCCCTGTTTACAGGCGGCTGCCGGGGCCCAGAGCAGGGAGTGACCTGCTACGGCTGCGCAGCTGATAGACTCTTGCTGCCCTCGGCCAAGGTGGTTTCCACAGTGGCTCAGCTTTGTCCATCCGGCTCTCCATCTGCGCCCCGCTTTCGGGCTGCCCACCTCAAACAGTGGCAGCTAACATATGCTGAGGACCCAGCGTGTGCAGGCGCAGAGTCTCACCTAGTCTTTCTGTCACCGTGTGATGTGATTCTATTGGCTCTGTCTTGCGCGGACAGGGAGGCTCAGGAGGCGCTGTCACTGTCCCAGGCGACAGCGAGGAGTTGAGCCCAGGCCGCGGTGATCCCAGAGCCTCTGGCTTTGCCGCTGTGCTGTACTGTGTCGCCCGCCGGCCCCCGCGCATCTGCTGGCCTGGCCAGGATCCGTGGTGAGGATGAGGTTGTGCCTTTGCCTGGCCCTGCTGCCTCGCTTGGCCTATCCAAGGGCTGCTGCAGGGGCCACTTCCCTCTCCCCGCCACTGGCCGACCTTGACCAGAAGCCTCTTCTCACGGACCCCAGTCGGGGCCCCTCCCTACCCCTACTCAGCGCTGCCTCTATCTCCTGGAGGGGTGGGGCCCAGCCTCCCCGTCAGCTCAGACCATTTCACAGGTGCCTCAGAGCTTGCCAGCATTTTTCCCTTAAGTACTCCTCAATTAAAAAAATTTAAACCACAGCATATGTTATGGCCCAGGGGCCTGGGGAAGGTGGTCGAGGCGGTCCCATGGGTTGACTGTTTTCCGATAATAAGTGTGGCGCTGCCTTCCCAGTCCTTCCTGCAGTCACTCTCCCAGGAGCCTGTGTTACTTCTCAGCGCTGCGGATGCCCCGGGTGCTGGGGAGCAAGCGCTGGGAGAGGAGCCACGTGGCTGGGGCCCCAGCACTGGCTCTGAGACCTTCGAACGACCCCCAGGACCCCTGTCCCCAAACCCAGGTAGTCCTCACCTTGTACCCCCTCCTCAAGGTGCAGCTCATGTGTCTCGGCTCCAGGTGGCATTTTCCAAAGGGTAGAATGTGGAACACTGACCACTCGAGAGGCTCTGGGAAAAAAAAAACACCTCTGTGGACAATTACCTGTGGGCAGCACTGCTCGCCGGGTCTCTCCCTCGTAAAGATTCACCCGGCCTGTGAGCATATTAAAGGCTCTGAGAAGTCCCTCAGTAAAGAAACCTGTTTAACTGCTAGTAAAGCATTTCCCAAACTTTTTTTTTTTTTCCAATTTCCCACCCTCCT
>NW_006797481.1:2587073-2625476 GCF_000442215.2 Lipotes vexillifer | reverse complement strand
TGAATACATCTTGGGCTGCAGAACACATGCAGGGGTCTTCACGACCTGGCCTCCAGTTTCCTCTCCCAAAGGCCCCACGCTGGGCTCCAGCCACGCCACCTCCCAGCCTCATCTTGATGTCCCCATCTCGTCACCCTTGTCCATCTGTTCCCTGCAAGGCCCCGCACCCGGAAGGAGCTGCCACCCCGCCACCGTCTTTCTGCCCCCCACCCCCCACCCCATCTTTCTGCCGCTGTGTTTCTGCTTCTCCGCACAGAGCCTCTTCTGCCTCTGGTCAGAAGCCATCGCTCCCACCTGGGTGGTCTCCCAGCTCGCCGCTCTCTTGTGCCTCTGCAGGTCTGTGGGGTCAGTGCTTCCACGCCCTGGAGAAGGTGGCTCCTGAGGAGCCCACCTTCCAAAGGCGGTGACAGCGCGTCAACAGATCGGTGGAATGCAGTGTGATGGGAGCAGTGGCTGACGGTGCACAGGGAAGTGTGAGGGTGGGAAGGTCTTTGGAGGCTGTCCTAGACCGGCCTGGGCGAGCCAGGGAGCCGTCTGGGAGTGGATGCAGCTGAATCGAATTTCAATGTGATGATGAGGGGAAGCCAGGTGCGAATGAAAGGAAAGCAGAAGGGCCTTTCATGTGCAAAGGTCTAGAGCAGGGGCTCTCACCTGGGGACGTTTTGCCCTCCCCTGCGCCCCGCCCCGGGGACATTTGGCAGTGTCTGGAGATAATTTTGATGGACACAACTGGGGGTATGTGCTACTGGCATCTAACGCACATGGGCAGGGGTACAGCTGAGCATCCTGCGATGCACAGGATGGCCCCCACCGCGAAGAGTTATCTGGCCCCAAATGTCAGGAGCGCTGAGGGTGAGAGGCCTTGGTGCAGAGGTGGGAAAGGGTGTGTGTGCGGGGGAGAGATCAGTGTTACAGGGGCCCTCTGGGTGCCAGGACCTGGAAAACCATGGTGAGGAGTCTGACACCATCCTAAGGGCAGTGGGGAGCCCCTAGGGCTCTGAATGCCATTTGCAGTTTAGGATGGTCTCTCCCCCAACGCAGAGGAGAAAGGGGAGGGGGTGGGCTGGAGGCAGGAGGCCATCCCCGGAGCTGCTGCCGCAGCTGTGGCAGGAGCAGGGGAGCGGGGGACGGTGGGTGGGAAGACACAAGGGGCTTGGGAAATGTTGGGGGAAGGAGCTCTCGGGGTGGGGGCGGGTGGCAGGTGTGGGGCATGAGGAAAGGGAACAAGAGGAATCCCAAGTGACTCTCTGGTTTCCATCTCAAGTCACTGAGCGGGTGCAGGTGCCCCCAGGAAAGGCAGGGTACCCAGGATGAGAGCCATTGCTATAGGTGGCCAGGCTAGTAGCTCACTGGGCAGATATGATGGCATCTGTTCTCTGTGTCCCCTGCCCCGTGCACAGTGTTGGACACGTTGCTCTCATTCATTGTGCGTTGGTTTGAATGAGACAATGAGGGGCCCTGGGAAGCTTCCCTCTGTGGGCCCCTACCCTCTCCCACCTCAAGTCTCTTTCTGGCGAGCTGACACTTGGCTGGCCTGTGTCCCCCAGTGTCTGACAGAGTGTGTTTGCTGAGAGTCTGGCTGAAAATCCCTGCTCAAAATCAAAGCTCATGCCCGGAGCCGGATTCTCGCTCCCCGTGCGATGATGCTCTCCAAACCCTGGCTTGAAGGCATCCATCTCAGAGGCCAAGTCCTCTCTTTGGACACTGCCCAGAATCCTGCATCAGTTGCCCGTACACGGCCAGCCTTGCTCTGGGGGCAGTTAGAGGACAGCAGCCCGGGGTGGGCTTTGGGATGGGCTGAAAGCTGTTGAGATCTGACACAAAGGCAGCGGAGTGCTGTGAGGACGTGAGTTTTAGGACCTGGTAGACTCGGGTTGGAAGCCAGGCTTGGCCTCTTTTAGCTGAGTGGCCTTGGGAAAGTTACTTAACCTCCTGGCACCTCAGGCTGCTCCGCTGTCCAGTGGGCAAGGGTCGTAAATACCCAGCATGACAGAGCCCAGGAGCTGTCACGAATAAGACTCTCCTTAAGCAGGGGCTCTCATCTGACTTTCCCTCTTCCTAGTCTGTGTTTTCAAATTCAGGCCATTGAATGAGGAAATCATTCAGACATGAACTCCAGCTGTGGAGTTGTGACAAGCCAAGGAGGGGTCTGCAGAGTCCTCAGTCTCAGAGGGCTGGCCAGAGAGACTGGCCAACAGTAATGCATTGGTCCGGATGATTAATGCTAGCTGCCACAACAAACAAACCCCAAATCTCAGGGGCTTCACACACCAGAAATTTCTTTCTTTCTCATGCATGCTCTGCCTGGGTCTCTTCTGGATGAAGATCAGGGGTCCTGGCTGCTTTGGTGTCTCCACCACCAAAGGGGAAGAGAGGAGTGAGTGAAAGACGCACATGAGCTTTAACTGCCTTGGTCCCGATGTGACACATCACTTTCTCTCTCAGTCCACCGACCAGCAAGGAAGCCTGGGGGATTCAGGGGAGCATATGGAAAATTGTTTCCTGCCTACGTTTCCTCAACCCCCAAGCTGAAAACATTGTCTGTTTGGCAGGCTAATTCCTAGTGCTGGTGAGACAGCTCAGAGAAGCTGCTCAGAAGCTGGTCGAATCAGACATGTGTGCTGGGCTCTGTAGAGATCTCGGCAGCTCACTTTCCAGGTACCTACAGATCAGAGGTGATACAGGTGGCAGGTATTCAGGTGCAGGATTGCTCTGAGCTGGAGATGGACCAGGAAATATTCCTAATTATAATAATAAATAATAATAATGGATGATCCTGAAAACAGTATTATATATCATTCATCACTACAGACATCATTTTAAAAATACTAGCTCATGGGGACTTCCCTGGTGGTCCAGTGGTTGAGAATCCATCTTGCAATGCAGGGCACACCAGTTCAATCCCTGGTCGGGGAACTAAGATCCCACATGCCGCGGGGCAACTAAGCCCGCGCTCCGCAGCTAGAGAGAAGCGCGAGAGCGCTGCAACGAAGAGCCCACGCACCGCAACTAAGACCCAATGCAGTCAACAAATTAAAAAAATATATAAAGTTTAAAAAAAATAAAATATTAGCTTATGGAGATATAATTCACATATCATAAAATTTACTCTTTTGAAGTCCACAGTTCGATGGTTTTTGAAATAGTCACAGAATTGTGCAACTATCACCACTATCTGATTCCAGGACATTTTATCTCCCTGAGTAGAAACCCCATACTCATCACCATCACTCCCTATTTCCTTTTCTTCCCTCCCCAGGCAACCGCTAATCTACTTTCTGTCTCTATGGATTTGCCTGTTCTGGGCATTTCATATAAGTAGAATTATACAGTATGTGGACTTTTGTGACTGACTTCTTTCACTTAGCATGTTTTCAAGGTTCCTCCATGTTGTAGCAGGTATTTATGGCTGGATAATATTCCATTTTAATGGATAAACCACATTTTATTTATCTTCTCGTCAACTGATAGACACTTGGATGTTTCCGCTTTGGGGCTATTATGAAGAATGCTGCTATGAACATCCATGCACAAGTTTTTGCATGGGCATATTTTTAAATTTCTCTTGGGTATATACTTAGGAGTGGAATTGCTGGGTCACATGGTAGCTTGATATTTAATCAGTTGAGGAATGGCCAGGCTGTTTTCAAAGTGGCGGCACCATTTGACATTCCCGCCAGCAGTGTATGAAGGTTCCAATCTCTCCACATCCTCTCCAACGCTTGGCATATTCCGTCTTCTTTTTTCATCCTAGTGGGTGTGAAGTGGTATCTCACTGTGGTTTTGATTTGCATTTCCCTAATGACTAATGATGCTGAGCACCTTTTCATGTGCTTATTGGACATTTGTATATCATCTTTGGAGAAAAGTCTATTCAAATCCTTTGCCCATTTTTAAATTGGGTCGTTTATCTTATTAATGTTGAATCCTAAGGGTTCTTTTCTTTTCTTTTTTTTTTTTTGGCTGCATTGGGTTTTCGTTGCTGCGCGCAGGCTTTCTCTAGTTGCGACAAGCGGGGGCTACTCTTCATTGCGGTGCGCGGGCTTCTCATTGCAGTGGCTTCTCTTGTTACAGAGCATGGGCTCTAGGCACAGGGGCTTCTGTAGTTGTGGCTTGCGGGCTCTAGAGCGCAGGCTCAGTAGTTGTGGCTCATGGGCTTAGTTGCTCTGTGGCATGTAGGATCTTCCCGGACCAGGGATCGAACCCGTGTCCCCTGCATTGGCAGGCAGGTTCTTATCCACTGCGCCACCAGGGAAGCCCCTAAGCGTTCTTTTTCTGTTCTAGGTACAAGTCCTTTATCAGATATGTGATTTGCAGATACTTTCTCTCAGTCTGTGGGTTGTCTTTTTACTTTCTTGATGGTGTCCTTTGAAACACAAACATTTTTCATTTTGATGACGTTCAGATTCATTTTTGTTAGGCCCATAAATAGGCCTGTTAGAAACGTTAGGCCCATAAATCTCTCTTCCTCTGCAAAACCAAAGCCCCATCGCCGGTTGTAAAGGGCAGGGCCAGGTCTGGTCCTTCACCAGTATTCCATGCCTTCTCCTGGTTGACATGACCACATTCTTTAGGCTGTTGTCCAGGTCTAGCACTGCAATGACCTGCTCTTGGATCTTCCTAGCAACTCCCCAAGATGGGTATTAGTGTGTCTATTTTACAGATCAGGCACCTGAGGTTTGGGAAGGGAAGAGACTGGCTTAGAATAGCAGAGGCAGGGCTTTAAAGGAGCTTCTTAATGTCCTGCTTCGGCAGTGTGCTTTGTAGGACATCTTGCTCTGTTCATTTTCATTGTGCCCATCAGCAACTGTGCCAGGTCTCCACTCCAATCACTAAGGCCTGGCAGGTGGCACCCAGTTTCAATGTGGTTTTGCTAGGAAGTGTCAGTGGATGCCAGGCGAATCTCAGACCTGGCAGAGGGTCCTATTGAAAGGGCCTGCGTGGGCTTCCTCCGACAATGAGGTGGGTGGGTGTGTTGGGACAGGCTTCTGACATGAACCTGCCTGGCATCCTCTGTGGGATCCTGGGAATGCCCCAGAGCAGGCAGCTCTTGGAGGGCATTTCTTGCGGGAGGTCCACTGGCAGGATGGCGTTCTCTGGGCACTCCAGAGATGCGAGCCTCTTTGTTTCTGAAAACAATGGTAGGCTAGGGCAGGGAAGTTTGTTCTTGTTAAGGGGGAAACTACCCATCAGCCTGAGTTTCTGCACAAAAGAAATCTATTCCTAGTGCTTGTTTGGCTCTCCGGAAAACATCTACTTTTCAAAAAGTAAGGAGCTTGAATGAAAGGAAATAATAATTATTCCAAGTTCCTTTTTCTCTGGCCCCCGGTCACAGCCTCACTTCACTGGCGCCTCCCTCTGCCCCACCCAGGCAGTAGCATAGGATCTGAGCTAGACCAAACAGCTGGTTTCTCGAAAGGGGACAGCTCCTCGGCCTCTGGGGCAGTCAGAGGCTTCAGTCTTTGTCTTCAGGGGCACATGGAACCCAGTTCTGCCACTTTCCAGTGGGGCATGTTTGGAGCTTCAGTTTCCCCATCTGAGTATGGGGATGATAACAGTGGTGCTCAAATGGACTCATTTTTCTTTAAATCAACTCATCTTTTAACTTGAAATAAATGAGTTTCAAAAGGAAACTTTGTTATCAGGAATTACCTGGAAAGCCAGTATTGATTTTCTGTACATAAAGATAACTGGAAAAGTTATCCTAGCTGGGTACTCTTTTGCTTACCTAACGCTCGGAGCCTCCTTTCTCTTTGTTTCTGAAGGGCAAGTAGCGAGTATTAGAGACAGGTTAGCAAGATGGTAGATAGCATCACACTGAGACTTTCTTCTTGATGATGGGAGACTTGAAAGAAAATTGAAAAGGGAATACTTTTTTCACTGAGTGATTCAGTATTCTTTAATTGTGTCCCTGTACCTCGAGGCTAAGGCCACTTCGTCGTCTTTAGAAAATGCTGGGCTGTCTACTTTCCAGCTATGATGCATTTTAGAAATGCTGGCTTGTTGTTGGAAGAGACAGCATGACCTAAAGCAAAGGGTACTAGGACGGAGGCTTGCTCCTGGATCTCCCTTCCTGGGATCTGGGGCCTTGAGGAGCTAGCTTAGCATCCACCTAACCATCTAACCAACACTTGGTCTCCAGGGACCCAAGGCCATGGAATACGGGTGGCTCCGGTAAATGCCTCCCTTCCACGTGCCTGGCCTGCCCTCCAGGGGTTTGAGCTCCCTGCTTCTGGTCCCAGAGCCAGCTGTTCATCTCTGCTAAGATCACCTGGCTCTTGTCTGCCTCCCTGCAGCCCGAACAGCATCTCCATCCTGTTGTCAGTGAATCTGGTGAGCTCAGAATTCACCTTTGCTTGAACCCCTCCTGGGCAGGGTCTGGCTGGAAGGGTCCAGCTGGAAGGACCTGTGGGGCATGCACCCCAGGTTTTCCCACTTCCTGCCACAGCACTGCAAGAAATCTCAAGGCTGAAAGAGGGTTGAAAAGAAAACTTGAGAAAGGAACTTCCTGGGAACAGCTCTTACTGTGTGCCAAACACTGTTCTCAGGGCTTTAAATAACTCACTTAATCCTCATATCTACCCCATAGATTATTATCTCCATTTTAAAGATGAGGAGGTGAAGACACAGAGAGGTTAAGTAACTTGCTCAAGGTCACACAGCTGGGATGGAGGGAGCTGAGACTTCGGAGTCTGTGCTCTTGACCCTTCCCCATCCTGCTCTCCTAAGATAACCTAACCTGGCTCCCTGCCTTGAGCTCCACTCACATCTCTTCTTGATTGAAGGACTGTTAATGACCAGTCCTTTGGAGACTGGCAAACCAGTGCCATTTGGAGAGCAGCAGGGCTCCTGGGTCATTTCAAGTTTGCCCCAG
Source organism: Lipotes vexillifer (assembly GCF_000442215.2). NCBI lineage: Eukaryota > Metazoa > Chordata > Mammalia > Artiodactyla > Lipotidae > Lipotes > Lipotes vexillifer. Next base: position 2,618,602 of record NW_006797481.1, on the reverse strand, counting down.
CACCCAGTACCCAGCACTACATGGCTCCCCATGGAGTGCCCCTGCTGCTTGAGCCAGCAATCCTGGTGCGTTGGGAGATGACTCCATAGCCCATCCTCAGGGACTGTTCCTCTAGTTCATCCCAAGGGGAAAGAGGACACCACCTAGAGTAGGCTACAGCACCCAGGGGATCTCAGGGGCCACCCGGTCCAAGGCTTTGCATGCAGTTTTAGCTGTAGATTTCCAGATGCAAAGACACGTGGGTCTGCTGTGGTTGACTAGCTTAGGGCAGGGCCCCCTTTTGCTCCCTTCCCCGTCCTGGGCCCTGGCTTTGAGAAGAACACTTGTGGCTCCTTGGAGCCCAGTTTTAAAACTACTGGGCTAAGCCAAACTCCTCATTTCCTAGGTGAGGGAACTGAGGCTCAAAGAGGAGCTGGACCCCTGAAGGGTCATACAGCTGGAAGAGAATGGAACATTCCTCATGGGCTTTCCACACCCCTGTGCTGCAAGCGTGGCGCAAAGGCACGAAAAGGAATGCTTCCTGACTTCATTTACCACCTCCCACCCTGGTTGGCCTACAACTGGGACTGAATTCCCCTGAGGCTCTTATTCTTTGCGTCAGTATTCGTCTAAATGCTGAGACATTTGTAGTGTGCCAACAAAGCAGAGAAGGCTGCTGGTGCCGAAAAGTTCTACCATTTAAGTATCCACACTTTTTAAATGGAGATGCCCTTGAGGGGCATCACTGAATCTAACCCTCTCACACTCCTTTACTAAGGGTGGGTGTTAAAGGGGGAGGTGGGGCAAAGTGACATTATTTTAGCACCTAGTGTATCGCATCCTGTCTTCATGACATTCATTTGTAGTAGACACATTTGTCCCTCTTCTACCTTGGGTAAAGGCCTTTAGCAATTAGGAGTGAAAGCTGGGAGAATTGAAAACAGGGACTGACACAGATACTTGTATGCAGATATCCATAGCAGCATTATTCACAAAAGCCGAAAAGCAGAAACAACTCAAGTGTCCATTGACGGATGAAAGGACAAGCAAAATGTGGTGTAACCACACAGTGGAATATTATTCAGCCATAAACAGGAATAAGTCTTGACACGTGCTACGGCATGAATGAATCTTGAAAACATTATGCTAAGTGAAAGAAGCCAGACATAAAAGGCCACGTATTGTGTGATTCCACTTCTCTGAAATGTCTAGAATAGGCAAATTCATTGAGACAGAAAGTAAATTAGAGCTTACCAGGGGCTTGTTGGAGGGAGGGATGGGGAGTTATTGCTTAATGGGTATAGAGTTTCTGTTTGGGATGATGGAAAAAATGTGGGAAAAGATGGTGATGATAGTGGACATTATGAATGTAATTAATGCTGTGGAATCGTCCGCTTACAAGTGGTTAAATTTTTCTGTTATGTCTATTTTACCACAATAAAAGAAAAAGAACAACAGCAGAAGAAAGGTGATGATGAGATATAACCTCGGTCTGTCCGATTCTAGAACCTGGGGTCTTTCTTTTCCACTGGGTCGTCTTCTCAGAGGTTAACCAAAGACAAAATCCCCCCGAATCAGCTTCCCAGCTGCTGCACAAAGTAGCGAGTCTGGGAGGGCAGGTGGATTGGAGGATGTGCACACTGGCTGGTCCCTCCTGTGCCGGGTCCACCTTCTGGCTCCGAACCTTTGTGCTGTGTCATTAGCTTTTTCTCATGTCACAATCTCCCTGCACAACTGTTTTTTTTTTTTTTTTTTTGCGATACGCGGGCCTCTCCCTGTTGTGGCCTCTCCCGCTACGGAGCACAGGCTCCGGACGCGCAGGCCCAGCGGCCGTGGCTAACGGGCCCAGCCGCTCCACGGCACGTGGGATCCTCCCGGACCGGGTCACGAACCCGCGCCCCCCGCATCGGCAGGCAGACTCCCAACCACTGTGCCACCAGGGAAGCCCCCTGCACAACATTTTTAAAGACTGTGTAATTGTCCTTCAAATAGATACATTTAATTCTCTCCCCCAACCTTTCCTGGAAAACACATCCTCTTTGCCTGATGTCTTTGGGCCCCTCTTGACATCCTTGAGGCTGCTCTGCCAGCCAGGGCTCCCCAGAGCAGGCCGGAGCATGCCCATCGGGGTCCCTCTTCCCTTCTTGTGACCTTCCAGGTCAGAAAGTTGGATGTTCCTTCGATGCCAGTAGAGCCGGCACTACCTCTGACCCCCAGTGTGTGTGTGTGTGTGTGTGTGTGTGTGTGTGTGTGTGTGTAGTGTTTCCTGACCAGAATTCCTCTTTTTAGAGTGTCTGGAGACAGAGAAACCAGCCACAGGCTTCCTGAGGACAACCTCCCCTCAGCCTTGCCCTGGGTAGGCAGCGACGCTGGTCTCTGCAGTGCCTGTGCTCTGCCGAATCCGTGTGGCCTGACAGGCCCTCCCTGACCGTGGGCCTTGGGCAGAGAACTGACATCATGGGGGTTTCAGTCGAATTCCCTGGATCTTAGGAGATTCCTGCCCCTCCTTCATTCCCAAGCCGCGTGGAATGAAATCTTGACTGGAGAAAAATCTTTCCGGGCCAAGGTATTTCCAACACAGCTTCAGACTGAAGCCGGTCTGGAGGCTGTGGACCGGGAGGGTGTTCTGGAAGGTGGAGAGTCAGCTTGCTGTGCCCTCTCCTCTCATGCACAAGGAACGAGAGACACTCCCGGCTGTGAGCGTGCTGCACCTCAGCCCCTTAGGACACAAGTTCTACCGGTGAATTACCTGCACGTGGCCACCCTGACCCAGAGCAGAGTTGGCCGAATTCAAACCGCTTGCCAGGAAAAACCCTGCCTCTCTGGGTCCTGAGAGCCAGGACCGCCTGTGTAAACAGCGAGTCTCCCATTGCATACTCTGGGCCCACAGGTCTTGACCGGAGATTATCAAGTTGACAGAGCCCGGCTGGCCTCTCACTCCACATCCAGGCAGATTTCGTTTTGTTTAATTATCCTTTTTTGCTTTTGACGTAAACAGTCATGGTCTGGGTCAGGGCCACTTGTATGTTTTCCTTTCTTTCTCATTCAAGTTGCCCAGCTCTCAGGGCCTCTGGCTAAATTCTGCTAGTGTTTAAAAATGTTCTCTCTCACTTCTTGACCCCTAAAAATCCTTCATCCTGATTTCTGCGAAGCCACTTGAACAGCAAAGGAAGTAAGGGGCAGGACCCTTTCAGTCCCTGTCTGCTTTTCCCTTCTTGGAGGGTCGTGGCTATGTCTCAAGGGCTGTGCCTCTCCACTTTGCTGACCCAGGGAATGTGATACCTTGTGACCTGGGGTGGCCCAGTCAGCAGGGGCACCCTCGGAAAGGGCTGGAACCCCCTGTAGGGCAGCCTTGCTCAGAAGACCGCCTGGCCCCACGGCCCCTCACGCAGTTGATGGTCTCTGTGAACCTGCTCTCTGCCATCTTAAATTTGTCCAGACAAGTGTTGATTTTGCCATAGGATAAAGTTGATTCTTTCAGAGCCCTGGTCTTCTCAGAATACCTCCCAGGGTACAGATACCTGGAGGCTCTTCCTCATGGCCTAGCCAAACGCCCTTCGTCCTCTGAGCCTTGATCAGACCTCACCTCAGCCATGAGGCCACCTCTCTGCGCTCGCCCTTCTAGGGGCTGAAAGGCTGCTCCACAGTCCGCCACCCTCAGTCCCCACCAGCCTTGAACTCCTGCCACTGGCCAAGTGAGTCGGTTTATGAGGTCATTGGGGTGGAGCTCATGACCTGGGCACAGAGTGGATACGCAGGGGCCCCGTCGTAGCGGACAGACTGAATCAGCTCGGACCCCAGCGGAAGAAGCAGCGGGCTCCTCGCTTTCCGACTGGTCACAGCAGTGGCACCACCTCTGGGTCCGCTCACAAAGGCAGCTCTGTGCCCTGCGGTGTCTTCCGGGCTGGCAGAGTAACCCACTATCCCCAGGGTCACCCCTGAATTGGTGTAAGAGATCGTTGCCCAAAGACTTAAGGAGATCACCAGGGTGGCCATGTGTGTCTGTGTCATAATGGAACCGTGGGCCTTACGTAGGACACCGGGCTGCTTCCCAGCACAGTGTCAGGGCAATGGCCTTCCTCACCTTCTCCTACCATGAGAAGCCCCAGAGAGCCCCGGGAGTCCCTTGGACTCTGGGTCTCTGGCTGTTCATCACAAAAAGATAAAGGTGCAGAGTGGCAGTCAGGCAGGAGGTGGACCCCTGGATGTCCCCCTAGAGAAGGCCCCTTCAAGACCAAGTGCTGTCTATCAGAGACAAGGGAAGATCCAGGTTTTGTAGGGCTTGAAGCTTAAGTAGCATGGGAAGTATGCTCTTTAAGAAGAACGAACAGAACATTAGGTACAAAAGTGTTTCCTGAGAATGAGAAAAGAAACCAGAACCAATGCCTGGAGCCTTGGAGATTCGGTCCTTTTCACCTGAGATCTCAATTTACCGGAAGTGCTTGTGCAGAAATGCTGACTCTCTCACCTAGAAAACTCTGTCGCTCCTAGCACTGCAAGTAAAGGGCCCCAAAGCTTCAGCTTCCTCTGCTTCAGGGTGAATTGCTTCTGCTTGGAGACCCTGCCCACCGGATGGCCAGCGGTGAGCACATTTCCTTAGAGCTTGAGAGAGGTGCCATGAGACTTGTCGTTTTCCCAGGTTCTACCCCAAGGACCTCCAGCAACCAGCTACCTGTCCAGCATGTGTCTCTGCCCAAGGGGGCTGCATCTGGCACTATGCTCAGACCATGCAGTCCAGCAGCCTTGCTGACCATGTGGACGCTCAGGGAGGAGTTAGTGTTTGGGCCGAGAGCTGCAGGACACAGACATCAGGCCCAGCGTAGCAGGAGCCAGGGCCCCTTTGCTCGCGAGCGCTTGGCTTGGCTGATTGACTTTTCCCCAGTGACCAAGATAACAAAACCCTGCTTTTTCCTCTGTTTCTGTTCTTGTCTGGGGCTCGTGGATTGTGCCTGCTGCCTGGCTGATGTGGAAGACGAGCTACTCCAGATGGACCCAGGCTGCGTGGCCGTGGCTTTTCCACATGGCACTGAAGGTTTTGATTAAAAGGTGGAAGAATGGCTCTTTTTCTTCCTGTCAGCCAGACCTTAAATCAACCCTGGAGTGAGGAAATGCTGTCCAAAGCTGCTGTTCAGTAAATGCTCTCCTTTGTCTGCCAGTTGTGATTGTACAAGCAGGTTTAATTTCAAGCCAGGATTTGGGGTTGGAATGAGCACCCTCCTTTGCCCACCTCCTGCCTGTCCTGCTTTATTCACCCAGTTCCTGTTCCTAGAGTCTAGGGGGCTGGGCTGAGTTAGTTTACGGAACTCGGAACCAGCCAACTTGAGCGGGGGAGAGAAAAGCGAGTGGAGGGGAAGCCTTTAGAGGGTCCTCCTCGCCACCTGGCCCAACTCCTGAGTTTACAGATGGTGAATTTGTCTGGATTCTTGGCATCAAGTGGCAGATACTTAACTCCCAGTTGCTCAAACAAAGGAGGAATGTATTAGAGGGGTGGGGGATACGATTAAATGAAACCATGAGAGGGACACGGCTGTACATGGGCTTAGGAACCCCTGGCACCAGGGCACTTTACCCAAGGCAGCTCCAAGTCCTCCCCCAGCCACCCCCAAGCCTCCAGCCCACAGTTTCTGCCCCAGACAAGCATTCCAACTAGTTGTAACTAAGAAAATCCCAAAGAACTGATTGGCCCAGATGTCCCAAAGGCAGGGGGTAGACCAGATGACCTCATGAAGGTACTTCTGCTATGAACAGGCATGTGCACACACATTGGTTCAGCAAATATATTGAGCACCTACTACATGCAGGGCCAAGCAGAGTAGAGAGATTACAGATTTTGGAGCCGGGCAGGCCTGGATTTGAATCTCAGGTCCTCTGTTTACTAATTATTGTGTCTAGGGGCTGCTCACCAAGCGCTGCACTCAGTTCTGATGAGACAGGAATGAACAACATTCCTGACCCTCAAAGAGCTCTCTAAGGCTCAGCGTCTACATTTGTGACCTTGGAACAAACCCCACCTATGGCATCGTTCCGGGGAGCGACCGAAGTATGAATTTGTAGGAAAACTCACATGGAGGGGCCAGTGACTATCAGCCAGCCCCTCTCCCAGGGTCCCACGATGCCTCTGGCCCTGGATCCTGCTGGAGGCTGATTCCCACCCCTGCCCCTGCCCACGGCCAGGCCTTGGCAGCCCCGTGTGCAGAGCTTCCCGCAGCTGACACAGATCCCCTCACCAAGGGTCAAAGGGCGGCCAGGGTACAGCTGTGGGAGTGCCCCTCCCGGTTCCTGTCCTGGAGGAGAAATGGGGTGGCCCCCCCAAGAAACAGCTGCCTCCACCCTGGTATGGGTGGGACAGGCAAACCCCCAGGAAGCCCCTTGTTTGGAAGGGAGGAGACCCCCCAGAACCCCTGTCTTCCAGAGTGTCTTGCCTCTCTCCTGCTCAGCTTTTCCTGAAGGCCTAGTCTGTCCACACTGAGAAATTGCAAATAGTTTACATGGGGAATGTCAACTGCCCACGTATGAAAATATACACATCATTAAGTCCTAAGTGCTTGCGTCTGGAGATAGAGCGGACAGTCTCCTGGGCTGACCTTTTGTTCACTGATGGAACTGCTACTAATGAGTGCGGAGCTCCTCGGAGGGATGTTTTCATATGTTGAAGCAAAGCATAAGCTGGCCATCAGCCAGTGTGTGTGTGTGTGTGTGTGTGTGTGTGTGTGTGTGTGTGTGTGTGATACGTATGACAGCGCTATACAAATAGCACTTGCCAAAACATGCAGAGTCCACTGCACCTCATTATCCAGCCTCCAAAGAGGGCTTTGCTCTCCAAGGCTAAAGTCACATCCTCTTCACTATTCGAGAAAGACTGTGGCGTCCTTGGAGGACCTGATGGTGCTTAGGGATAAGGCTCTCTGACCAGATTGCCTGGGTCGGAATCCTGTCTCTGCTCCCACGCTTGCTGTGTGATCTTGGGCAAGTTACTTAACTTCTCGGTGCCTAGTTCTGCATCTATAACATGGAGATAATAAAACCTACTTTGAGAGGATTGAAAAAGATAACCCCACGTAAAGCTCCTAGGACTTAACATATATTAGGTGCTCAAGAAGTGGCAATGGTGACCACAATTGTCACTGGGAGGTGGGATTGGGTGGAAGGCCCTGCCTGCTCAAAGAATCATCTTGGATGAGGTTGTATTGGAAACAGGTCCTGAAGAGGGGGTAGGGTTCGGACAGCGTGCTGTGAGGGGGCCAAAAGGGCTCCTTCCAGTAGCAAAGGCTCAGCAGCTGGAAAGCCGGAGCTCGCCCAGGAAATAACAAGTATGGGGTGAGAGCCCTGGCGAGCAGAGGGCATGATGGGGAAGCAGGTCGAGAAGGGCATTCGGAACCAAGGCCGAGAAGGCACTGGATTTTGGTCCTCTGGCCATGGAGATCATTTCCGCTGTGTGCTCTTGGAAAACTCCCTTGGCGGCCGTTGTGTCAACATAAGAGCAAGTGGTTGCAGAGATTCATGAGGGGCGTACTGGCTAGTCCAGGTGAGAGAGGAGAATTCTTGAAACCAGGGCAGTGGGATGGAGAGGGGTTGGGTGGGTGACATAGCAGGGCTAAGATTGCCGTGTGTGCCTGTCCCCGTCTGTGAAGTGGGGAAAAGTTGGTTTCGAGTGGGGCCAGGGAGGCCAAGGCTGTGTCCTTTCCCTAGAGCTGGCTCAGGACACCTGGTTAGAGCCCATGCAGCTCGGATCCACTCCCCGAACTCTGCCCGCTACGGAGCCCCTCCGGTGTCGGTCTGGCTCGACCCTGGCCAGCACTGTGACTCGGAGGGGTCCGTTTTCTCGGTTGCCCATCGGTGCCAGGAGTGGGTTGGATCAGTGAGGCCCTGGGGGTGTTCCCAGAAGAGCCCTCTGTGTTTTCCTCCTGCTTCCTCTTGGTCCTGAACCTCTGAGCAAGTGTAGGACGTGTGTTTCCAGGAGGCTCCAAGGGCAACAGCAGAGGCGCTTGCCTCAGGAGTCTTGGCTACTGAGGAGGTGTGGAGGGTTGTTACGTGGCCCAACTGTGCCTCGATCCCTGGGCGCTGCCAGGGGCGCTGGCCACATACAGTGGATCCCATTTCCACGCTGACATCTTGAAACAAGGGACTTGGAAGCCAGGAGATGCTTCGGGAATAAGGTCCTCAGACACGTGGAGTTTCTCTCCGATGCAGGAAATGAGGTCCCTTCATCCTCCTGGTCCCCTCGGGGCAGTGGCGCCAGGGAGAGCAAAGCAGCCGCCCTCACCCTCACGATGCCACCATCGGGCTGGTGACTCAGCAGCCGGTGAGAACCAGCCTGGCAAGGTCTGATCCTGTCAGCCGCCCCGCTTATTTAACCGTATCTGGATGAGTCCTCCGCACTCGGGGCAGCACCCCGACTGCTCCCTGCTTGCTGCAGCCTCCAGGCCTTTGCCCGCACGGCCCCCCTCCCCTGGTGTACATCCCACCTCTCCCTCAAGGTCCAGTTGCAGTCTTCCCTCCCTAGGGCTCCCTCCCAACCTGCTCTCTCATTTCCCCCCAAAATTCTTATTGCAAAGGCCGCCCTCGTCGGGTCTGAGATGCAGCACTTGGTAATCAGTCGCTCCCGACTCTAGAGGCCGGGGAGGCTGGTCCTCTGAGGGGTGTCTGCAGCAAGGGGCTCCGTAGTGCCACCTGGTGGACCAACAGCTGGCCCGGCCCAGGCTGGATGACCTGTGGAGGCCGAGCTGGGCTTGGGCTGTCGGCCTGCCTCTGGGGCTCCGTCCCTCTCTCTGGAGTTCTCTGGGGCAGGCAGAGTGCTGAGTGAAGCACCCACGGGAGGCTTCGTGCCCAGACCAGGCCCATGCCTTCCCCACCACCGTCCCTTGCTCCCCAGCCTTGGTCCCTGAAGCACCCCGGTAATCTCTGTTAGCCGGTATGTCACCCCAGACCCAGCACATGCTCCCTCTTAATCCATTGCCATGCAGATGCAGCTTCAGGACAAGTCCTAGCTCTTCTAACTAAGCAGACGCCCTCCCACCCACAATCCTCCTGCCAAGTCTCCTCTTTAGAAACCCCAGTGCACTGAATCATTACTGGCCATCAATACCGTCCACGCCTGAATATTGCAGAGGTCTCCGTGTTGATGGAGCAGAGGATGAGAGGTCTGGCCTAGGCCACACGTTGAAGTTTAGGGTCATAGGCAGTGAGGCAGCATGAGGGCACTGAGAACTTAACAGGGGAGTGGGGACAGAGGAGAGGGCTTAGGGAGGCGAAGGTGCAAAGCCCATTGGGCCCCTACACCCAGTTCACTGACCTGCCCCATTCACATTCAGAGCAACACAAAGGGCTCTTCTCAACGTGCTCTGGTGCCCAGAAAAACACCCATGCAGCCTTCACCTCTCGCTGCCTAAAATGTGCACTCTGGCTAACACGTAGCAGGATGCCTAGAACCTGTGGCACACGCATCAGGAACAGCAGAGAGTGAGTCTGGGCCATAGCGGGGCTGGAGGTACAAAGGGGCAAGTGTGCTGAGTCTGTCCTACCATCTGGGCCTGCTGGCCGCCTGGCCCCATCCAAGTGCAGCCCCAAGTTCTTCTGGTACCAGATTCAAGGTCAATTTCACATTCCAGGGCTTCCCTGGTGGCACAGTGGTTGAGGGTCCGCCTGCCGATGCAGGGGACGCGGGTTCGTGCCCCGGTCCGGGAGGATCCCACATGCCGCGGAGCGGCTGGGCCCGTGAGCCATGGCCACTGGGCCTGCGCGTCCGGAGCCTGTGCTCCGCAACGGGAGAGGCCACAGCAGTGAGAGGCCCGCGTACCGCAAAAAACAAAAAAACAAAAAAATTTCACATTCCACAGGCAGGGTTGGAGCCCTCTGGTGACGGGCTTTTATCCAGAGGCACAGACCCACAGAGAGTGGATAAAGCACACCCGAGCTTTAATGCCATGTCTGTTCCCACTGCCAGCCTCAGGGGAGAAGAAATGGGGAGGAGTCTTAGCCAAAGAGGGGGGGGAGGCTTATTCCCTTCCTCCATGTGTGATTTCAGGCGCAGGACAGGTGGCCCTGAGCCTGCAGTTCCTCAAGGAACCAAGTCCCGTCTCTTCAGGCTGGAGGGGAGAGAGCTCTGTGGTTAGCGGCCCAGGGCGTACGTAGCTGTGTCCCAGAGGCGTGTCTTGCTGTTTGAAGCTCTCCTGGAGTTGGCCGTAGAACCCTCCTTAAGGGCAGTTGGGGCTCATCCTGACTGCCAGCAGAGTGGACTTCTTGGCGGGGCCAGGCCATGGTCACATGGAGGTTGACCAGCCATTGGCTTCAGCTGCCCTAGACCATCAGGAGGACAGGTGTTCCCGGTGGGGCCTCCTCCGAAGCAACACCAGCACACACTTTAAAGGAAACTTGGTGCCTAAATTCACACTCTTGTGTTAAAGTCTGGGCCTGCAGGCTGGAGCTACTTGAAGAGACCACCTGATGACCAAAGAAACTGTCACTTCAAACCACGGCTGGCCTGAGGGGTTCCCAGGCCCCAGGGGGAATTTTACCAGCGACCTCCACCAACACCCCTTCTCCGGGCTGCTTTCAGTCCTGCAAATATCTGAAGGCCTTGAGGTCCTTTCTGTTTGGTTAGAAATAAGGGGAACATCTTTGGCATGGAGGAGAATGACCCCAAGCCTTCCTCCCCATGCTGACCCTCAGCTTCATCCCAGAGGGACAGTCCCCGTTAGAGAGAGCCACAGCACTGCCCACCGTAGCTCTCCTGGCGTTTCGGAGGCTTCAGTGCAGCGAGGGTGACATTCCTGGCCAGAGCCCACCTGGCCTGTAGGATACACCCCTCTCCCTTCCCCAGCTGGCCTCACAGGCCTCCTGGGACCAGAAGGGATTAGTTTCCTGGAAAGAGATCTGAAACTGTGGAATTCTTCTGCCTTCAAGCCACAGAGGATGGACTGTGGTTACCGGGACCCCAGAGCCTTCTCAGTGTCTGAGGGCGCTTTTTCTTACGTGACGCATCAGACCTTACCTGTGGACTGGGGAGAGCCTTCCCTGGGGGTCTGCCTTTGAAATCGACTTCTCTGAACTGGAGGGGAAGGACCAATACCCTCAGATTCCACTGATGCACATAGCAAATGTCCATTTGAGCAGCGGCTCTGCCCACCCTCCTGGCAGGTTTGAGTGTCAGTTCCCAACTTAAACCGGCCAACAGCTTCTTATTCCCTTCTTATTGGCAAAGGTGTCACTCCCCGGAGTCACTTGAGAGAAGGTTTGGTTGGAATCACTTAGTCTCTTCATGTCGAGCCAAAGACTGAGTTTAAACCCGTGGTCATTAAACCAAACGCGTTATTGACTCCCCTCAGGGCTTTGAGTGTGGGCAGCTTCCCCAGAGCCCTCCTGCCAGCCAGCCCCAAGGAGTGAGAGTGCTGCGACTTCATGCACAGCTGGGCCGCCCCCGGACCCTGGAAGCCCCTCCCATCTGCTTAGGAGTGTGGCTGACCGGGAGCCCCGCTGGCTGATGGGAGGGCCCAGAAGGGGTAGGTGGTCTGAGGCCACGTTCTGCTTTGCCTCTGACCCCATCCTCTGGGAAGCTTTCCCAGATGACCCCTGCCTCCCAGTAGTGATCCCCACCTCTCTCTCTGAGCCTAGTGGCTCACTGCCCTGAGCTGCAAAATCTCCTATATAAGTTCTAGTTACCTCTGCTGGAGGGTCTTGGTGCCAGGTCAGCCCACGGCTAGGGTCACACCTCAGGGGCCTCCTGGGAGATGAGGGGGGGTGACAGCAGCACAGGTGGCCCAGACACCCCACCACCTCCAACCAGACTTGCTCTAGACCCACCCAACCTGGTGTAAATCCCCTCTCTGCCGCTTATTGGCTGGGTGACCTTGGGCAAACGTCTTAACCTTGCTGAACCTCAGTTTCCTCATCTGTGAAATGAACATTATAATAGTGTCCACCTCACAGAGCCAGAAGGAAGATTGAATGAAAGAATGTGTTGGCCTCAATAGAAGGAAACGGTTGCTACCCATTATATTACTTATATTGGTTTTAAATATTGAGCCTATGGAAACATTTCATTTGGTAGAGGAGAAAAGAAATTTGCTGATAAAGAAGTCTGAGAGCCATTGAGTTCCATCCATGCAGCTCACTTTATACATCACCTGTAGCCAAGAGAGGCAAAGGAACTTTTCTGTGTGGATATGACCTTATTTATGTCTTACTGGAGAAAAAGTGCTTTGAGGTCAAGGACCACCCTGGCTTCACCTTTTAACACCCCTCCCCGTGCATGTGCCCAACACCAGGCCGGGCCACTGCGCGTGAGGGTGGGTCCTCCCTGGCTGAACCCCATGACAAAGTGTGTGTCTGAGTGCATACAGGTGGCAACTCGGGTGCCTTTCTGAGGTCCCAGAAATGGTTCTGTTTCTCCCCATGGCACGCCCACCCAGCGTCTCTGCTTTTTGCTGACTCACGGCAGGGTTAAGGCCACACCCTGGCACACTGTGTTTCATCTTGCTTACTTACAAATATACGCTGGGCACCAATTCTGTGCCAGGCGCGGGGCCCTTCAAACCAAAACTGCCCCAGCCGTCAGGTCTCTTCCTGAAGCCAGTTCACCCATGGCCTCGGTGGCTTGTCCTAATATTTGATTGCTCTGAAGTAGCCTGGAATCACTGATGCCCAAGAGGCAGCTGCCAGGATTCGAAGCAAGTTCCCCAAGTCTCAGAAGCAAAAATGACCAACCCCCAATTGTCAAATCTTGAAGGGCCTGTAGGGCATCTCTGGAGCTGCTCCCTCCTGTTACAGAGGAGGAGATGGAGGCACGAAATGGCCAAGGGCAGAGGTCAGAGCAGAGCTCGGGACTTCCCCAGCGGGCCTCTCACTCTTGTGGCCTCTCCCATTGCGAAGCACAGGCTCCGGACGCGCAGGCTCGGCGGCCATGGCTCACGGGCCCAGCCGCTCCGCGGCATGTGGGATCCTCCCGGACCGGGGCACGAACCCGCGTCCCCTGCATCGGCAGGCGGACTCTCAACCCCTGCGCCACCGGGGAAGCCCTCGTTCATTGAGTTTTTAGTGTGGGGAGAGGGGGATGGTCCAGGGCAAAGTGGGAGGAAGGTGGGGCGAAGGTGCCGCCACCCAGGATTGGCGACAGCAGCCCTGGGGAGATGTGCTCTGAGTCTGCGGGGTCGTGTAACGGGCTTTGCCTGCGCTTGGGTGTGCAGGCGGCATATGCTGGCACAGCGGCCGCCCCCAACACACATACCTGAGGCCTCCCCCGCTCAGGGGCTAAGTGAAAGCCTGCAGAGAGGATCAGGGAGGGGAGGACCAGGCTAGGGGAGCAAAGAAGAAGGAAAGGACTCAGGAACGGCGGCATTCAGAACACTGGGGAGATGTCATTCAGCGGGGCCATGCCAGGCTGCTGCAGGCGCCCCCTCTAGCCCCAGGATCAAACCCCCAAGAGACACCACCCGGTGGGCTTAATCAGCCCCCAAGTTACAGTTCAATAGCTGGGAAGAGAAAGCAAGCCTTTCAGATTTCAGCATCTTTAGGGGGAGAAAGATGTGTCTACATCCTGTGCTTTGGAGCCCACTCCTGGCAGTTTTCTCTGTTATCCCTGTAGTTGATTAAAGACCCACCTGGTGAGTAAAGAGCCAGCAGACGGTGAATGAAGTGGGGAGGGGAAGGGGTGGCTGGGCTGCCTCTGGCTGTGTCCGCACCTTCCCAAGGGGGCTGCTGCTCCTGGGTAGGACCAGAACCTCTTGGAACCGTCCGTCCCTTCAAACTTGAAACATTCAGGCCAGAGGCAGCTTAACTGGAAGGAGAACAAAATGACAGTGCTGACATCTATTGCACGCTTTCTGCTACCTGCCAGGATCCGGGCCAAATGCTTGACCCAAAAGCTTCATTGATTCATTCCTGGAGGAACAATTATTACTGACCATCCTCCTGATAACAGCCAGGCTGTACCAAGACCAGGGTCCCAGAGCTACAGCGGCAGATGTGGGAGTGGCACGCAGACCTACCAACGCCGAGGCCGTGCCCGTGTCACATCCCTCCCCTCGCCGCTGAGCCGTCTGTCCACCTGCCCCTTTGCTTAGTCCAGACCCTTTCACACATGGCCTCGAGGCCGGGCAGGGGGCCGTCTCACGTCTGCCCTCTGGGGACGCAGCCCCCCACCCCAGTGGCTAAGGGACCGGGGCAGCTCCGAGGGGCTCCCTACACTGTGAGGCTCACACCTCCCACTCACACCTCTGACCGCAGTCCAGGACGCGGGGATGTCGTGATCCATGTTCTGCAGAGCGGGGCTCAGAGTAGCCACGTAGCCTTACGAGGTCACACGCGGTGTCCGTGGCAGAGCCCGAAATCTGACCCTGAGTCCCGGCTGGTTCACCACCTTCCAGCCCAGCCACCTTGCCAGGCCGCCTACCACGGTGCAGGGGCCCAGGACCAGGTGCGGGTAGGAGGGGCCCCCGAGGCCGCCCGGCGCCCTGCCCCCTCCCTCACTGATACCTCCTCTCCTCTTCCTCCCCGCAGTCCCCAATTTTCATCGCCCAAGTTGGCCGGGACCTGGTCTCCCAGACGGAGAAGCTCCTTCAGAAACCCTGCAAAGAACTCTTTTCTGCCTGTGTGCAGTAAGTGCTCCGGCCGCCGGCCTCCCTCCCTGCTTCCCGGCCCGGGGCGTCAGGCCCCTCCGCCTCCCCTCGGGCTGCCACACAGTCACCTGGCAAGGGGCTGCCTCTAGCCTCCACCTGAGCGCTGGGCACCCGGGGCAGGTCTTCAGTGCCTGAGGGCCCAGCCAAGCCACCCAGCGCTTGTACACTTCTCATGAAGGGAAAAGATGCCAGGGTGCCAAGTCCAAAGAGAACATCTGCTTCAGATGGTGTCGAAAGCAAGTAGCTCTCCAGGCTGTGGAGACAGAGGAATGTGCACGGATCTGACGCAGTCTGGGTGGTTTGGAAATCCTTCCCAGGTCCCCCCCACCGCCCACTCCTGCCCCCATCACTGCCACCCACCAGCGCTGCAGCATGAGCTGGGCTGCAGGCTGCCCTCTCAGCCACACCCCATCACCTCGTTGCAGGCTGTACGGCAACCATAATGGGACATGAGACAAGTCAGTGGGTGTGGGGCAAGCCGTGCACCAATTAAGCGCCATCATCACTCACACGCTTGCCGTGAAGGCTTAAGCAGCTAGGCTCACACCCGTTCCTGCGCCCACACACGCACCCTCCCTGTAGGCTGACGTGCAGCCACACGAACGTACGTATGTGCCAAGATCACAGCTGGCGTGACTGCACCCGTGTTCAGACTCTGGACCCCAGACATTAGTTGAGTGCCTGCTGTGTGCTGGCACGATGCTGCGTGGGGGAGGCCTTGTGAGCAAGAGCCCAGTCCTGCCCCCACGGCTTTTTGCCAGCGCCCCATGCGCTCACCATGGGAAGAGCTGGGACATTCAGGGGCGCCAGCTTGGGGCCCAGCCCTGTGGCAGGTGCTGGAGAGAGCCCACCGTAAGCAGAAAAAAGCCTGGTTGCTGCCCTCCTGGAGATGTCCGAGGGTCAGCTCTGACGGCGGGTGAGGTCCCTGGGTTGCCTCCTGACCTTGAGGGAGTGGCCGTCCTGGCCCCCGACGCCAGCCCCTGTTCTCAGGTTTGGCAGGATACAGCCTCCAACGAGCCCCAACTCTGCGTGTCGCCTCCCTTCCCCAGGTCCCAAGCGTCTGGGCTCGATTGGTCAGCGTGGCCGCTTTTTAAAGGGAAGAAGCCCAGCCCTGCCTGCAGCCAAGTTCAGAGCCGTCCAGGGCCTGGCCTAGAGCCTGGCCCACAGCAGGTGACCAGTAAATTCTGCTGCAGGGTTGAAAACCTCCCAGGGGCTTCACTGGTCCCAACCAAATCTAGGGCCTGCGCCCTTCTGCCCCTTCCCAAGACACCCAATCCCTCCATTGCACATAGTTAAATATTCCTCTGTTCTCATCTCAGCTCCTGTCCCTTCGTCAGAGAGATCTCCCTGACGCTGCTCGGGACCTCGCTTACCCCAATTCACGATAACATGCCCCTGGGGTTGTTTATTTGTTTGTTATTTGCCGTGTGTGTCCCCCATCGTGCTCCCTGCTGTATCCCAGAGCTAGAGCAAACCCCCAAGGCAACTACTTACTAAAGGTTTGCAGGGTCAGTCAATCTCAAACAACCTTTGTAGAATGGGGGAGCCTCTCTCCACTCCTGCTGCATCTGTTGGAGGCCCCTGTGTATTTGCATTTCCAAAGTCTGGAAGTGGATGAGGCCGGGCTATAATCTGCTGGTTATGGCTCTGCCCACCTGCTCCAAGGTCAGGGTTGTAAAACGTTCATCTGTTTGTTCCCTCTGAGCTAGGTCTGTCCACGACTACCTGAGGGGAGAACCCTTCCACGAGTACCTGGACGGCATGTATTTTGATCGGTTTCTCCAGTGGAAGTGGTTGGAAAGGTGAGTGCTCCCTGGGCACAGCCCCCCCCACACACACACACACACGAGTGTGTGCCAGTGTGTGTGTGTGTGTGTGTGTGTGTGTGTGTGTGTGTGTGTGCGCGCGCGCGGGGTATTGGTTTTTCACCTAAGTCCTATAGAAGTCTGTTACCTCCCATGGGCCCATGGTTCAGATAAAATTCAGCGTTCTCTGCCTGTTAATTAAGTTCTTGTGTATTCTAGATATGCTGTATGCGTATTAACATTACACACACACACACTCATACAGACACACGCATACACTCAGCCTCTTGTTCTTACTTTTTGGGGTCACCATCTTCGGGAATTCTTTCTCTGCCAGCAAATAAAGAGCTGCCATATTCTTAGAAAGATTTGCACATCCCTCATGTAACCCAGCCCCCTATT
Organism: Lipotes vexillifer; assembly: GCF_000442215.2. Classification (NCBI taxonomy): domain Eukaryota; kingdom Metazoa; phylum Chordata; class Mammalia; order Artiodactyla; family Lipotidae; genus Lipotes; species Lipotes vexillifer. Next base: position 2,601,804 of record NW_006797481.1, on the reverse strand, counting down.
GATGGACATGGAGGTTTCCCTCAATTTTGTGTGCAGCTTTCCCGGAGTAGTGAATAACTTTGTACATACATCTTTATTTTTGCAAATACATCCATAGAAATTCCTAGCAGATGGGAATTCCCTGGCGGTCCAGTGGTTAGAACTCAGTGCTTTCACTGCTGGGGTCTGGGTTCAGGCCCTGGTCGGGGAACTAAGATCCCTCAAGCCACTCAGCGTGGCCACAAAAGAAAAAAAAAGCAAGAAAGAAAGAAAGAAATTCCTAGCAGAGGAATTCCAGGGGCAAGGTTTTCCGCTGTGAGGGACTGCTAGATTGCCCTCCCAAACTGCTGCCCGATTCCCAGTCCTGCCAGCGCCCAGGCGCTCACTTGTCCTCAGATTCAGCAACACTCTTCTTGGTGCGTGAGAGCCGGGTTTCCTTCTTGTTTATCTTTTCATCTCTAATCATGGGTGAGACCAAGCATCTTTTCATGTGTTTCATTTGCCGCCTTATTCTCTGCAAAGTGCTCTCACACACACGGTGATGACTTGGCCGGGCAGAGGTGACCTCCGTGTGACTGACAAGGAAGGAGAGGCAGGGAGGATGTGGCTTGCTGGGTCACCCGGCAGGGATTAGTGCAGCCAAGGAGGGGACCCTGGCCCAGGACCCCTAGAGCGGTGCTCTGCCCACCACAGTGTCCCAGGATTTAATGCTTACATTAAATCCATGCTGGGTTAGCTGGTAGGTGAGGGTGGGAGTTTCCCCTCCCACTGCTCAAGGTTCCTGTGCCCCAGGGGCCTGGCACTCACTGCCATCTGGGTATCTGGGCCGTGGTCAGAAAGCAAGGAGCCCTTCTGCTCCTGCATGTATATCGGCATCTTTGCTGGCCAAGTCCCCTGCAGACACTTAGGACACATACCTGTGGGACATGAACCCCCGAAAAGCCGAATTCACAGCACTCCCTGCCCACTTCAGGAAGCCCTGAGGAAACACCCTGCCCTGTAGCCTCTGGAGGACGTCTCTCTCCACCCTGACCCATGGGGGTGACAGAGCAAGCAGTGGACGGTCTTCTCTGTTGGTGCACTGCCTGCCACTGGCCGCCTTGCCCGTGCACGTCATGCCTCCAGGAGATGGAAAAGCCAAGCGTGGGCCACCAGGGGCCCACAGCCTGGGTCTGAGTCCCAGCTCTGCCTCCTCCCTAGGGGCTGGGGGAGGGATGCTCTCCACATCTTGGTTTCCTCACCTGTAACGTGGGGATAGTAACACTGCCTGCCTTATAGGCATGGGGTGAGGGTGAGGTGAGATAGCACCGCACACATGAACAAAGCCAGCCTTTGGGCCTTGGGAAGTAAACTGCTGAATGTAATTGTTGGGATGAGTCGTCACTGAGCATCACCATTGCCGTCTCCTCCCGCTTCTGATATTGGAGGGAGCAGCTGACCCTTGCGGAGGACAGTCTGGTGGGGAGGTATTCATCTTGCCTCACCTGCCGCTCTGGAGCCCTAGGCTGTGTAACACAACCCCACCTTCCTGGGGTGGCAGAGTCAGGACACCGAAAGTGGGCTCTGCAGCAGGCTTCCTGGACTCCACTTCCAACCCAGCTACTTACCAGCCGTGACCTTGGGCATCTCATTTCACCTCGCAAAGCCTAAGCGTTCTCATCTGCAGAATGAGGACAGTAATAGTCTCACCTCCTGAGGCTGGTGTGAGGATTACTTGAGTCTATAAGCTGCTTCGAGCAATGGGGATTGTTACCATAGAGACCCCCAGAAGGGGCTGTGTCCTTTATCCCAAGAGTTCTAATAATGACATCTGACACTCAGCAGCTTACAAAAAGCCTTCAGATGCATATACCATTTTACTGAAGATGCAAGGCTCAGAGAGGTTAATGGGTTGGCCCTGGGTCACACAGCAATGGCCTGGCAAGGGTGGAGCCTGAAGTCCAGGTCCCTCACTCAAGTCCTTCACTCTTAGCCCACCCAGCACTCCTGTTCCAATGGAAGCCTTTAGCTGTGGCCACTGGCTTTCACTTTACTTGTCAGTACCAAACACATGAGATGGAGAAATGGACTTTTAAAATCTGCGTGCTGACTTCAAAGGAGTTATGCCCTTTTGAGGGCGTTAAGCTGTTGAAGCCAGCAGGGCAGGACCCTGGCCTAGAAATGCCCTAAATGACTGACAGCACCCCGCCTTCCCCCCCGCTCCCTTTTTTTTCTTGCTAAAAAGATCATGGCCTGTTGGTGCTATACTGTTGAAATATTAAAGGAATTTTTTTTCCCTCCGAAGGTTAACCAAGAAATTCCTCGGAAATTGTATTACACTCATTTCCCCCAGCAGAGGAGCTCTGCGGTAATGTCGACCGACTGTTTGTTCTCCACGTATCGTAAACTGTTAGGCCTGAACGCCTTCATGTGGTTTCGAGGGCAGCTGGAAGAAACGCTTCCCAGGGCCACATGGCAGATGCAGGCGCATGGCAGGTTTGCTCTAGGCCGGCCACTCATGTGTAAGATGCAGAGCAAGGGGGAGTTCTGCCCAGGGGCAGCCTGGGCCCCGCTTCCTAAAGAAACACTGGAGAAGAGAGGGTGAGTCACAGCACATGAATTCGAGACAGGCGTGCCAGGGAGTGCTCCGGAGGTTTCAGGGCGGCCCTAAGAGAACAGAGTGGTGCCGAAGCTGTGATTTCTGGTGAATCCCAAATCCTCTTCAGGACCCAGCAGCGAGAAGAGTTTCCACGGAAGATTCATTCAACAGCTGCTGGGCGACCAGAGGCTCACTGCTCTTTCTCGAGCGAAGCCAGTTCTTTGGCCCAATTCAGTCTCACACCAATCCCCGCCCTGGTTAAGACTCTTGGGGTGGGGTTGGGGGATGCTCAAAAATGGTCATAGAGGGTCGAAAAAAAAAAAAAAAAAAAAGTCCTAGAGAGCCAAGAACCAATTTTAACATCGTAAAAGCTGCTTGTTCTTATCTATGAATCAACTGACGGACATTTAGGTTGTTTCCATGTTTTGGCTATTGTGAATAATTCTGCAATGAATGTAGGAGTAAAATATTTAATGTTTATAAATGGACCATAACTCAGCCTAAAAAAGAAGAAGGAAGTCCTGCCATTTATGACAACGTGGATGGACCTGGAGGTCGTTGTGCTAAAGTGAAATAAGCCAGACACAAAAAACGAGTACTGCATGACCTCACTTACATGTGGGATCTAAGATATTCAGATTCATAGAAGTAGAGAGTAGAGTGGTGGCTCTCAGGGGTGGGGAGGGCTTGGAGAAATGGGAGTTGTTGGTCCAGGGCACAAGGTTTCAGTTATGCAAGCTGAATAGGTTCTGGGGATCTCCTTTACAACATGGGGACAGTAGTTCACGGTACTGTATTATTTACTTAAAATTTGCTAAGTGGGTAGATCTTAAGTGTTCTTGGAAGAAAGGAAGGAAGGAAGAAAGGACGGAAAAAAGGGAGGGAGGGGGGAATGTGAATTTTGTGAGGTGACAGAAGGTTAATTAGCTGGGTAATCATTTCACAATGTATACATATATCAAACATATATGTTTGATAAAACAACATATATGATAAAACAAACATATGTTTTGATACATATATCAAAACATCAATTTGTACACTCCTTGTCAATTATACCTCACTAAAGCCGAAAAGAAGAGGGAGAAAACCTGATTTCCCTTTAGCCAAACAGGCCAGCGATGAAAAACCACACGCTATCTGCAAGGTGGAGTCCTTTGCTGCAACTAAATGGCCATTTATTTATTTACCCCACAAGTGCCATCCTTGGCTCCTGGTCAGAGGCTTGTCTCATTAGACATTATAAATGGCTTTGGTGGGACTTCCCTGGTGGTGCAGTGGTTGAGAGTCCGCCTGCCAATGCAGGGGATACGGATTCGAGCCCTGGTCGGGAAAGATCCCACCTGCCGCGGAGCAACTAAGCCCATATGCCATAACTACTGAGCCTGCAATCTAGAGCCCGCGTGCCACACCTACTGAGGCCCACACGCCTAGAGCCCGTGCTCCGCAACAAGAGAAGCCACCGCAACGAGAGAAGCCCGCGCACCGCAGTGAAGAGTAGCGCCCCACTCGCCGCAACTAGAGAAAGCCCGTGCGCAGCAATGAAGGCCCAATGCAGCCAAAAATAAATAAATAAATAATTTTTTAAGAATGGCTTTGGCTGATTAAAATGGGGAGTTGGGAGACACAAAAAGTTTAGTCATAAATACGGCTTTTGGCAGACAGGATCTTCTCGTGTTCTGGGGCTCAGGGGGGTTACATATAACACAGCGCCCTCGGTGGCGGGAAGCCTGGGAACCGCCGTGAGAGAATAACCAGACTGGACCTGGAGACCAGCAGTCTCTGCCCACAGGAGGCCAGGTCTTCCCGGGGCAAGTCTGCAGGAAGGAATAGCTCGGGCACCCCAGGACGGGAGGTGCAGCCGTCCTGCCCTCCTGCCGTCCTGCCGGCAGGTGTGGGAGGGAGGGCTGCGGTTTCCTTTGTGGCCTCCGTGGGACACCAAGCCTCTGTGGCTCCTGGCCCCCTCCCCTCTCCCTGCACTGAGGACACAGCTTCCTCCTGAGTTTAGCCGCATGATTTGCATTTGGGAGAGAGAGGGGAACCACAGGGAAAGTGTGGTGAAACAGCCTCCGCTCAGCTCTTCCCTCCCAGTGCAGTCCTGAGGGCGGCAGCCTGGGATTTGAACACCCAGCCCCAGCCCCAGAGCAAGTCCTCAAGGGTCCCATCTGCAGCGATGGTTCCAGGGGGTCCCCGGGGCCTGGTCTGGCAGTTTGTGCCTGGCACTGGCTCTTTTCAATGCTGCCCTTGTCTATTTCTTCTGGATTCTGCATCTTAATACTCCAAGTCCCATGTTGGATTTTTGCTTTTTTCCAGGCAACCGGTAACCAAAAACACTTTCAGGCAGTACCGAGTACTAGGAAAAGGGGGCTTTGGGGAGGTAAGTGAACATCCACGTATTCATGAAAAGTTTCTGGACTCTTGTCACCTTTTCTGTCCCTTCGGGCTTGGCCGGAAGTGTTCTAAGCATGGCTTCCGAGCGAATGGCTTGGTCATGTGTCCCCGATGGAGATGGAGGGTGAGGCCGGGGCCTTGAGAAGGTCTCTGCTGTGTCTGAGGTGAGGAAGGAGGGTGTCTGTGCCAGGGCAGCCGAGCTGGAGCCAGCCTCAGGCAGGAGTCAAGTCTGGGGAGGAGAAATGGGCACTCTTGATTGTGTTTGGAGGGAGAAGGGAGGGCGTGAGGGGCTTAAGCATCCTGGCCACACCATGCTGTTAGTATGCGCTGTTTTACTTAATCTGATCTTCCCAATCCTTGTTATTCCCATTTTAGAGATGAGGAAAGCTGAAGTTCACAATGGTTAGGTGACCCAGGCAAGGTCACACAGCTGAATAGGGGCAGAACAAAGACCAGATCCAAATGCCCTGGTTTCCATTCCTCTGAATTATACAGTCAGGGTTCACAGGGGTCTCCCATCACTCCCCCCGCCCCCACAACAAGCCTCTCCTACCAGCAGCTTGTGCTTGCAAGTCCCCAGTTATCAATGGCTACATCTGGCTAGAAGCTTGGGACAGAGAAAATCTAGTTGCCCCCGAGAGAGGAACAGTTCTTTAGGCCTCAGCCAGCCATCTAAACATTGGTGTAAATGGCTGACTCTGCACCTCCAAGGGCTAGGATTTGCCTAAGGTGCCACCAAAGCCAGATCTCAAGGGCAGGGCCCTGGGAGCAGTGGGTCCACGGCCAGGCATCCTCCAAGCCCCAGAGACACAGCATCCTGGCCTTGTTTCACGTGCCGTGTGCCCTTGGCTTCTTTCTTGCCCCTCAGGTCTGTGCCTGCCAGGTTCGGGCCACGGGTAAAATGTATGCCTGCAAGCGCTTGGAGAAAAAGCGGATCAAAAAGCGGAAAGGGGAGCCCATGGCGCTGAATGAGAAGCAGATCCTGGAGAAGGTCAACAGTCAGTTTGTGGTGAGTGTCGGGGCCCCAGGGACAGGCCCCCGCCTGGTGACTGGGACTTCTGCCCCTTAAGTGGGACAGGTGTTCATCCCCCAGGGCATGGCATGCAGTGAGGGGAGTGGGCTGCAGAAAGGAGCCCGACACTCCCTCCATCACGAGGCACCTGGGGGTCAGTTGGGGCTGACAGTGGTCACCAAGCTAGACTGGCTCCCCTCTGGGCGTGAGACCAGGCTTCTCTGAGCGCCTCCGTGGACGAAAGAGGCCCACGCGGGGCCCAGCCAAGGAGCTTTGTTTCCACAGACCCCTGTAGGCTGGTTTCATCACAGGAGACCGAAGTGTCAGGATCCTAGAGAGGCCCGTCTGGTTTATATTCGTGTGTTACTGCATCCAGGCCAGGCTCTGCTGCGGTAACAAATCAACCCCAACGCGAAGTAGCTGAAAATGGCAAAGGCTGTTCTTTTTCTCACCCAAAATCCCATCAGATCAGACCACCTTCCTTCATCTTCCAGCCACACCGTTCCCGGGAGTGTGGAGAGTGAATGCTGGGGGCTCTGCACTGCCTCGGCTGCAGTGACACCCCTCACTTCCACCCACAGTCCTCGGCCAGAACCGGTCATGGCCAGGGGCCAGCCAACCGCAGGGGAGGCTGGGAAATGTGGAGGAGGACTTGGGTATTTGGCCAGCTCTCAGTGTCACTGCCACTTGTTATTATAAAAAATAATATATGCTCCTAGGTAAAAAGTCAAACAGCACAGATGGGCGCAAAGTAAATATAAAAGCCTCCCTCTCTAAGTAACCATTCCAGACGTGTTTGATTCATGTACAGATTTTATTACTTTTAGCCAACGGGATCTTACTACAAATCTTAGGCTGCAGTGTTTTTCCCCTTAAATTGTAGAGCCTTTTCTACAACCAGACCAACAGCTGCATCTCTTTTTTAAAGCTGTGCACCATTCCCCAGATGCACAGGGAAGAGCTAGGCCACGACCTGTGCAGCCAGTCCCCAGGATAGAAGTTGTTTCTGGTTTTGAAGCCACCGCAACAAATAAGGCTACCGTGTCCATCCTTCAGCATCCCTTTGGCATATTTCTGTGAGGGTGTCCGTGGGGTGGACTCCTGGTGGAGGAATTGCTGTGTCAGAGGGTGTGTGCACGGCCCCCAGTTTCACTCCCACCAGCTGTGCGTGAGGGCGGGCCACGCCATCCATGTGGTGCTGCTGTCATTGCCCAGAGTGGGCTGGGCTTTACGAGATGATACCCAAAGGGGGCAGAAGTTTTAACCACCTGATGCACACACATGCTTTTGTGACGTAAAAATGCAGACACTGTCCTGTCGGGACCCCTGAAAGGTGCTGGCCCGCCCCTTCCGGCTTTGGCCCCTCACCTAGAACCACCGAATCTGATGGAGGGGCAGCGGCAGGGGCACCAGGAGGCTGTCAGGGCGCAGGGGGTGGCGTGAAGCTGCTGCAGCTCCCGCACCCTAGCCTCCCACCCAGCATCAAGGCCCGGGAGGAGGAGTGGACGTGGTCAGAGGGTCCCCGGAACCCCACCGCAGGGCTGTCTTGTGCTCCCAGGTCAACCTGGCCTACGCCTACGAGACCAAGGATGCACTGTGCTTGGTACTGACCATCATGAACGGGGGGGACCTGAAGTTCCACATCTACAACATGGGGAACCCGGGCTTCGAGGAGGAGCGTGCCCTGTTCTATGCGGCAGAGATCCTGTGCGGCCTGGAAGACCTCCACCGTGAGAACATCGTCTACAGGTGAGCGGGCTCCCCTCCCACCGCCCCCCAACCCCGGTCCCCCCATCTGCGTCTGAGCAGGTGAGGCTGACCCTTCCATGCCCTGGACTGGATGCTCAACCCCACCCTGGGAGTCGAGGCCCGGGCATTGCCCTTGAGTCAGACAGGCTCCCGCCCAGGAACCGAGTAAGGGAGGGAGGCCAAGTGTTCCCTCAAGAGTTGATGAGGTTGGGCCACTGTTCCCTTCCCAGCCAGCACCTGCGAAGCTCAGTGGAGCCTGGTGGCCTGATCCAGAACAAACCCCAGGAAGACTTTAGCAGGATCACCACCGCAGCAGGCATCAGAACGGACCCCGTTCCCTCCCACACCATCCAGCTTTTTAGGACCAGGTGTCCAGATTCTGTGTGCAGTGGCCCTCAGGCTCTTCTCACAGGCCTCCTCACAGAATTTTGAAAATCTGTGTGCCCTTATACATTTTAAGTAGACATCTGAAATTGTCCCTCATGTGTTAAAAGAGTGGCTAATACTGATATTTTGAAATGGAGCTAAAGTGACATCACATTTCTAAAGGTATCCAGTGGAATCTAATTGCTGTAGCAAATTGATTTCCACCATCATGCAGCTAAAAAAATGCATGAAAACTCCTTAATGGTGAGGAGTTTTCTATCTTTTTCTTCTTTACTCCCCTCCACCCCGACAGAATAGTTATTATAATGTAATATTTTTGGCATAAAAGTTATCGATTAGCATTCCACTCTGAAATATGTGGATGTATGTAAGATTTTTTTAAAATTTCCTTTGACCATAAGGCTCTAAGTGTTAAGATAATATATTCTGTTGAGTTGACCTTATAATTATTATTACTAGATCCCACCTCTAATTGGGATCTATGGTGACTGGCTCCAGAGCCACAGTCACATTTAGGAGTGGGGAGGAACCTGCTCTTCTGTCAACTGAAGCCACCAGCACGTGGGGGACCCCCGCCCCCCAGCCGCTGGGGACACACACCCCAGTTGGAAGACCTTTGCCATGGGGCTTTTGTCGGAGATTATCTTGGGAGGCCAGAGAAGGTTTTGAAAGCAAGAGGAATGGTCTTGATGACATGCGCTTCCCCCCACACCATCTCCCAATTTATGCTTTTGTTTTGTTTTCCTTCAAGTGGGAAGAGAGTCAGAAAATTTTCCCTGAGGGTTGAAGAAAGAATCCTCCACTTGATTGCTTTTCTCTTAAAAAAAGAAAACAGGCATCCCTCCAAATTCTAGCCCTTCCCCTATGGAGGAAGGGAACCATGATGCCTCCCCGGCCCCGACCACTTACCAGAGCCTCTCTGGGGGTGTGGGTTTGTGCCCACTAGCCAGCTGTCTTTCCAACCCGGTGGTCGGTGAGGGCTGATTAATTGCAGTGATGACTCCTGCCCCTATTTGGAATGGTTAACACACCAAAAGCATGCAAGTTAACAACAGCAACAAAAGTATGTCGTAATAAATAACTACATGCAAACACCAGTTATCACTTTGTGAGGCTGCACCACTGGATTTGGGCACAGGAACTGCTCCCCATGAGGTGAGCTGCCCTCCGTTTGATGAACAAAGCCAGTTGGTTGAGAACCGAATCCTCAATCTAGATGCCATGTATTGTCTGCCCGATGGCTTAACTGAGTTGCACACACTATCCTGTTACTCTTTAACTCGTGGAGAAAACCTTTTATTAATAAAACCAGGGCTTCCCTGGTGGCGCAGTGGTTAAGAATCCACCTGCCAATGCAGGGGACACGGGTTCGAGCCCTGGTCCGGGAAGATCCCACATGCCGCAGAGCAACTAAGCCCGTGCGCCACAGCTACTGAGCCTGCGCTCTACAGCCCGCGAGCCACAACTACTGAGCCCACGTGCCACAACTACTGAAGCCTGTGCACCTAGAGCCCGTGCTCCACAACAAGAGAAGCCACTGCAATGAGTGGCCCGCGCACCGCAACGAAGAGTAGCCCCCACTCGCCGCAACTAGAGAAAGCCTGCGCACGGCAACGAAGACCCAATTGCAGCCAAAAATTAATTAATTAATAAAATAAAATAAAACAGACACTTCTGCTGCCTCCCCCCTGCCAGTGGGAGTGGAGAGGTTCCCTTTCTCATGAGCATGATCATTTCATCAAAGAGAAGAGAGACGTTAGGGACAGAAGGAGGTGTGGCTGCATCTACAGCCGTGCCCTCTGTCTGTGCTCTCTCCCAGGCTGTGGCTCAGCTGGAGTTGGGAGATGTGTCAGGCTCCTGGGGGCCCCCTCCCAAAGTGGGTCTCTGTCCTGGAGGTTACTGTTCTCCCCAATTCTGCGGCTGGTTCTTTGTCCTCAATAACTTCTATTCTTTCATTCCCAGACCCTACTCTGCCTTCAAGGCATCCTAAGACCTCAGGGTCTTCTCAGCCCTGGAGGAGTCTGTCACCACTCCAGCCAGAAGTGTTCTTAGCCCTGGGGCCATCAGTGTGTGGACAGGTGCCAGGACTAGCCTTTGCCTAACTTCCTTTTCAGTCACTCTCCAGGATCAGGGAGGCACCTATGGCAAAAAGCAGCATTTGCTTTAAATTACTGGAGGGAGAGAAGTTAGCACAAGATTGTCTTGACCCAGAGAGAGACCAGACCTCCTGAGCCCAGAGTCGGGAAGGAAACACTCAGCCCGGGTTGGCCCAAGGGGGTCCACCCAGACGCTGCTCTGCCCTTAGCTCCCAGAACAGCCACACTCACATGCTGGCGATCTTTCCCTTTCAGAGATTTGAAACCTGAAAATATCCTGTTAGACGATTACGGTAAGTCAGGCAGCGGCCCGGGGATCCTTCTGCTCTGCAGCCGAGGTGAGCGTCGCAACCCAAAGGGAGCAGGGGTTCCCCCAGCGGAGACTCAGAGACACTTACCCGGGGTCCACGGGAGGGCAGAGGGCATGGGCAAAGCTCCTACCCGGCAAAGAAGCCGTGCGGCTCAGCCGAGACAGAGGAGAGGGAGGGAGAGAGAGCCGCACGCCAGAGAGTGAGCAGTGAATGAGGAGTCGAGAATTCCAGAGACTCTGGGCCAGTCCTTAACTCTCACACAGCTTCCCCGCACCTCATCTTCCTTGTTTGTGAAATAGAAACAGTGGGTCCTGCCCTGCCTGCTTCAGATGGTGGAGGGTGGTGGTGAGGTTCTGACAAGATAGCTTGAGGAGTTGTTTTATCAACTATAGCCAGCTATAAATGTGTTAGGCGTTATTACTTGTCTACCACCATTGTTATTTTCTTGTGTGTTTGTGTGTTTGTGCACACACGCACGGATAACAGGAGCCACCACAGTAGCCCCTCATGACCGTTCAGCCTCTCATGCCGGGGAAGGGGTTGTCACATCTTCTATCTAACTAGATCTCATCTCTACAGAGGGGGCAGGGCCGGCACCCCTGTGCCCATTTTACAGATGATAAGATTGAGGCTCAGAGGAGCCAAGCTGCCAAGGTCACTCACCCAGCAATATCAGTGGGGAGTTGAGACCAGAAACCAGGTCTCCCTGCCAGCATGCCCCAGACATCAGGCAGCCCCAGGCTGATGGGAGAGAGAGAGGGAGGGAGGGAGGTTGTTCGTGACCAAGAGAAGAGGTTTGATTGTGATATTGTCATGTGGCGGAGCAGGCAGAGGGCTCAGGGCCCACTGCCCCTCTCTGGATGCGCCCAGTGCCTGCAGGGGTTCTTGTTCCCTGCTGGTTCCAGAACTGTGCCCACCACTGATTTGTCGCCCAATGGCTGGAATCTGTGTGCTCTCTCCCCCTCCCACTACCGTTCCTGCCTTTGTCAGGGGCCACTGAGCCAGGGGAATCCACTCAGCTGCAGCCTAGCGGGGTCTCTGGAGTTGGGCCTTGCTGAGGTCCAGGCTGGGAAGGAAGGTAGTGTTCCTCCCTGCAGGGTCAGATGAGGCCACGACCCTGCCAGCTGGGCCGCTAGGAGAGACAGCACTGAGGCGAGCTCTCAGCACCACGTCGTCTCTGCCTTTGGGGGTCGGTCCTGGTCCAGGAGCTCCAATGCCTCCCCACAGTCTCTGCTAAGCCTGGGTGGCAGTGTCTCCAAAGGGAGAAAACAACCCCCAAAGACCAACAAGGCAGCACAGGGAGTTGCTTCCCAAATTGCTTTATGATTTTTCCCCTGAAGCAAATTGTTGCAGAATGTCAGGAGACTCTTACATTTTCCCATGAAGCAATCCCAGAATCAGGCCAAGGCATTTTAAACTTTGTGACATCAGCCTTCCAAGAAGCCCATTAGGGCATTTTATGAGGCAGGTCTGCGATCGTCTAACCAAATCCAGGCATCCTTTTCATCGTTAAGTTTTTCTCCTAAAAAGTAATACTTTACCCCTGTCCTCTGACACCTGGACTCTCCCAAGGGTCTGCAGTCACCCTGCCATGGCAGGTTCGGTACCACTCTTTCTAGGACAGATGAAATGCCAGGGGCCCGTGGCAAGTCTGGGGCCCTGCGCAGGGTAGACCAGATGTCCACATGACCATCCCAGGGACCTATTGACTCTGTTGTCCTCCCTCAGGCCACATTAGGATCTCGGACCTGGGCCTAGCCGTGAAGATCCCGGAGGGAGACCTGATCCGCGGCCGGGTGGGCACTGTCGGCTACATGGGTAAGTATAGGCGTGGCCTCTCACCAAGCCCCGCGCTCAGAGCCACTGGCCTCTGTGCAACTAGTAGTCATGCTGGGAGGTGGGAGGTCTTAGCCAGGGTTGGGGGAGCGTTGGGGCCCCAGGGCGCAACTTGACTTCACTGAGCTCTGCAGCTCCCACCCCTAGCCCCAGCTACATCTCTTGGGAGGGCAAGCCCCTCCCAAGGTCAGTGGCAGAGCTGACAAACAGCGCTGCCTGGGGGTGGGTGGAGTAGGGGTCTGCTGAGTTGGCAGACAGCCTTTCAGGGTGACCTTGAGAGGTGGGAGATCATTAGGAAGGGTCCAGAAAGGAGAGGAGCACCCCACCTACTGTGTCACAAGTACCATTCTAAGGAGAGACCAGCCTCGGGCTCCCTGTGCTGCATCCCCTAAGCCTTCTCTGAGACCATCATCCCGGGAGCTATGGGGAAGAGCCCCAGAGCTACACCGACCCCTGGAATGCTCCTTCCAATAAGGGATATTCCTTGGGCTTCCTTCTGCCCACCTCCCACTCATAAGCCCACTCACACCAGGAGGTAGAGGACTCCTGAAAGCTCTGGGGGTGTGGGAACCTTGTTTTCCTCTACCGGGCTGTTGCCAGCAACACATGCTTAGGGTTCTAGACTTGGTCTCTGGTGCTCGAGGGTCCTTTTCAGATTGCACAACATTGGAGGACCTCTGGGGTGTGTATCTGTGTGTATGTTGGGGGTATGTATACCCATGTGAATGCTGAGGGATGGATGGACAGATGATAGGTAGATAGGTAAATAGATAGATAGATGACAGGTGGATGGATGATGGATGGATGGATGGATTAATAAATGGGTGGATAGATGGGTGGATGGGTGGATAGATAAACGGGTGGATGCGTGATAGATGGGTGATGGATAGATAGGTCCATCTGTGCACCTTTGTGTGTGTCTGCCTGTGCATCTGCGTCTTCTACTCTTGCACAGAGTGTCTGCACAGCACATAGTGTGGTGTGCATACCAGCACATGTGTGGACGCATTTGCCTCCCTGGATGAATGTGGCCTGCCTAATGACCTGAAACTATCATTTTTGCATTTCTATGGTGAACCTATAATTCATTTTATCAAAATGTTAGAGAAGCTATTTGAATTCCAGCTAAATTTAAAATCGTTTTACTTTGAGTGGACACACCATTCATTGAAACAAATATGTGTGCAGCACCTACTGTGTGTCAGGCATCGTACCTGTTACCGGGCACAGCAGGGAATAAGGTGGCTCACAGTCTAGTGGGGGAGGCATCAAGGGAACAGGTTGTTTCCATCCACTGTGGTCAGGCTTCTGAAGCCACAGTCAGAGTCCTGGGAGCACAGCAAAGAGCAAGCAGGGCAGGCTCCCAGGAAGAGGTGGTATTTACAGCAGTTGGTGGGCCAGGGTTGGCAGAGGGAAGAGGTCTCAGCCATCAGGCTCCAGGCCTTCTGTGAGCAGCAGCAGCACTCCTGGCTGCAGGACGTCCCGAGGCCCCGTTGACATCGCAGTCCTGGCCCCGTCTTCCCGGGCTCTGACCTGCCACCAGCTGTCTCTCACCTCTCCTCGCCTCCCTGCTCTGCCCCCAGCTCCAGAGGTCCTGAACAACCAGAGGTACGGCCTGAGCCCCGACTACTGGGGTCTGGGCTGCCTCATCTACGAGATGATCGAGGGCCAGTCGCCCTTCCGCGGCCGCAAGGAGAAGGTGAAGAGGGAGGAGGTGGACCGCCGGGTCCTGGAGACCGAGGAGGTATATTCGCACAAGTTCTCCGAGGAGGCCAAGTGCATCTGCAAAATGGTGAGCTCCCGGTGAGCCAGACGCTGCCCCGGGGCTGGTGTCCAGTGCTGGCTCCCCTCCCGGCCCTTAGCCAAGAACAGCAAACGGGCTGAAGGGGACAGGGTCGGGGCACGCTAGGGTGCGGACGATGAAGCCACCAGGCCGGAGGAGCAGGCTGTGGACTGGGGCGGGCGGTGAAGGCTTCCAGGAGGGAGCCTGGGGTGGAGCAGGGTGGCTCTGTGATAAGGGAGGGGGCTGCGTGACAAAGGGAGACACCCTCACGTCCAGCTCTGTGGGGAAAACCAGCATGGGGAGAAAGGGGATGATCCTGGCTCGCCCCCAAGACACAGAGGGATCCAGGCAGCCCCTACTCTTGACCTTGGGTCTCCTGCTGTCTCTCCAGCTCTGGACCCCTGGGTGCTGGCTTGAGGCCAGGGGCTGCAGGTGGGGGGTGATGATCGTTTCAGTCTTCAAACATCTTATACTCGAGTTTTCCACCCACTATATGGAATGTTGGTCACACTTGCTGGGGCCCTGCGTGACAGCATCCATGGATAGTGAACTTGACCTGGCCACAGGCAGGGCGCACTCGGGGAATGACCTTTAGACAGGCTGGGTGGG
>NW_006797481.1:2574374-2586756 GCF_000442215.2 Lipotes vexillifer | reverse complement strand
GGGGGCTTCCCTGGTGGCGCAGTGGTTGAGAGTCCGCCTGCCGATGCAGGAGACACGGGTTCGTGCCCCGGTCCGGGAGGATCCCACATGCCGCGGAGCGGCTGGGCCCGTGAGCCACACACTGAGCCTGCGCGTCCGGAGCCTGTGCTCCGCAACGGGAGAGGCCACGACAGTGAGAGGCCCGCGTACCGCAAAAAAACAAAAAAACAAAAGTGGAGCTGGAGAGAGTCCGCCCCTGGACCGCGGCCCTTCCTCTCGGCCCAGGTGGGCCCGCTTCCTTTCCTGCCTGGCTCTTAGGCTCCCAAGGCCCACCTGTGCCCCCTCTGGTGCTAGCCCAGCTGTGCTAGCACCTCCACTGCAGGCAGCTGCCTCTTATACCAGCCACTCGGGGACAGGAGGGGCCTGAGCGCTTGGCTCTGGGCACCGGGGATCCACAGATCCCCTTCCTCTCCCTGCAGCACGCTGCACCTGGAGCAGCGGACAGGCCGGCAGACCCTCAGGATCTGAATCATGAGCTTAAACCAGGCTAGAGTGCAGAGAAGGGCAGGCCCGGAGAGCTGATGAAAAGTAGCAGAGTTTCTGCTTCTAGAAAACCTGAGGCTGCACTGCTAGGGGCCCAGAAACCATCTGGCATAGTTCCCACCCCCAAAGGCCACCCTCCTGGAGCCGTCTGCCTGCTGCCTGACCGCTTCCTCTTACCAGCCTTGGTCTGACGTCACAGAGACGTGGGAAGGAGGATTTGGGCTAGAGCTTCCATCTGACCACTTCCACAGGAAGAGGAACCGTAGATCTGCCATTGGCATGTGTGAGAGATAGTGAGGGAGGTGTGGTGTGTACACAAGCAAACACACGCCCAGACCACATGCCTGGGCCAGCCTGTAGCTGGGGGACCTCCGAGAAAACAGGTAGTCACGGCAGCCAGAGCTGGGGTCAGGGGACAAGAGGAGCAGGGCAGCAAAAGGCAGGTACGTGGAAATGTGGGGTCCTAGGGATGATTGACAACTGGGGGCTGGGGGGTGTCAAGGATACTTGGTTAGGTCACAGTCAGGTATCTGTCCAGAGGGAGCTAACTGGACAAGGGAAGAAGGAGGTCAGAGCATCACCAAATGTCCCAGGTCAGGGAATTCAGAGAAGCAGGTCTTGAGACACGCCCCGCAGCAGCATGGGATGTGCTGAGAGGACAGGGGGGCACAGAGCGCCCCCTCCCCGCCCACAGTCATCGGCTTTGGCGCCCGGCTTTGGGGCCCCAGGACCGGGGGCACTGCTGTTCCTCTGCTGTCCCCTGGTGGCCACTGAAGGAAAGGTGGCATCTGAGCCTGGGGCTCCAGGCAGACCTGGGTCCGTAGGTGTACGTGTCAAACCAAGGTCCCCGGTCTCTCAGCTAGAAGAACCTTTGGAGCTCTCTGGCCTTCCTCTGCCTCCTTACCCTGGGGTCTTGGAATTCTGGTCTTGGGCTTCTTCTGAGCCCTTAACCACAGCCCATCTGGTCTGGCAGCCAGGCTGCCACCACCAAGGGACACCAGCTCAGAACACAGCAGGGCCTGACCGTAAGGAGACCATGGAGGCCCGGGGCAGCTCCAGCCCC
This sequence comes from Lipotes vexillifer, assembly GCF_000442215.2. Lineage (NCBI taxonomy): Eukaryota > Metazoa > Chordata > Mammalia > Artiodactyla > Lipotidae > Lipotes > Lipotes vexillifer. The sequence continues at coordinate 2,585,171 of NW_006797481.1, read as the reverse complement.
ACCTGCCGAGGAAAGTCCGTCTACAAACAGCAAGGAAGCTGGTCCCTGGCCCCCAGATTCTGTCCCTCATTCCATCTTGGCAGCCACAAGACCCTCTCCACTGCCCCTGGTGTCCAGAAATGCATGCATCTCATTGCCTTGTCCCCTGGGTCTAGTCGTCCCTAGGCCCAGACCTCAGCCCCCACCTTTCTCAGGCCCCTGCTGAGTCCCAGCACTGGTTCTTCCCCACTGGCCCCGTAGCCCTCTCAGTCTCACCGGTCCTTCCAGCCCATCGCTAGTCTTCCTCCTCCAGGAAGCCCTCTCTGCCTGCCTCTTCCACCTCAGCTCACACCATCTCTCCCTCTCACTTCTCCTGGTTTATGCTGATGTTACATGTGTAAGCTCTTTACCTGATGCCCAGGTTGCAGACAGGCAGCATGTAGGTGGGTGTTTATTTCAGCCTGCACAGTGTCTTAGAGAGAGGTGAATAGTGGGTTACTTGCCAAGATTTTTAAGTGGGGCAAATTCACATAGAAACCTGGATTTTCTGGCTTCTCGAAAAAAGCAGAAGCCCTGGACACTGGCCAGCATCCCTGCCTGGCAGGAGCTGACGGGCATCCTGGCATGGCCTGCCCAGCCCAGCCCACCCCTCACCTTATTGCTCTCACTTGTGCCATCTGTCTGGCCAGCCCCTGCAGGCTTTGGGGTCTGCAGCCTCTTGGGATTCCTCAGAGCAGAGCAAAGCCCCAGGAGAAGAGCAGCTGAGGCTCCGAGCCACCAGCCCACTGGGCAAAACACTCTTGGGTGGTCGGTGGACCAAAGGGTGACATTGTGAGTGGCTATCTCATAGCTTAGTCCCTTCAAGGCTGTGACCTGGTGCTTGCCTCACTGCCACCTTTCATTCCTTAGTTTTGGGGTGGGGGGCAGTCCCAGCAAGCCTCCCCTCCAGACTCTGGGCCCCAGGAGGCCCCCTGCCCGCTGGCTCTCAGGGCAGCCATAAATGTGTATTAAATGAACACATGCAGAGGGCGCCAGGGTATTGGTAAAGGAAAGGGCTGGACTCCCTCCAAGGTGCAGATGACCCACTTTGATTTTAGCCTCAAAGCGGACACTTGGTAGATTCCAGCTGCGTATATGGTGCAGTGCTCAGTGGGGCGGGGACGAGAGAGAAGCACAGCCAGGGACACTGGGACTGTGGGGAGGGACTGATGCCCTGCGGTCACGTGGCGGCCCTGCCCCATCTTCAGCCGGGGCCTGCCCCTCTCCTTCCCCCCTTCCTCTCTTTCATTCACACCTTCCTCCCGTCCAGCTGCCTCTGCTCCTGCAGCCCCTTCCTCTCCCATTAACCATCCTGCCTTTTGGCTGTGATGAGGACAGTCCTCTACCCCAACCCCCCTTGTCTCCCCACTACATCTGTATTAAAATCCTACCTCTGGACCTGGGCTTCAGGACCCTCCATCACTCTCCCCAACCAGTCCCCTTCCCCCTGACCCACCTCCCTCATCCTTCACTCAGACTCAAAGACAGGTGTTCCCCAAACACGCCCTGAGTGTCCCTGCCGCCCTGCTCATGATGCCACAGGTCCCTCCGATGCCTGCTCCCACCTTTGAAAGCCTGTCTCAGACGCCCCTTCCCCAGGACGCCTCCCGATGCCTCAGCTGGCAGCCAGTTCTTGTTCCTCTGCCACCATGGTGTCATATCTGCATTGCCTTCGTGGGTCCTCTGAACATGAATTTTCTGAGGCCAGACCCTTAGCATCCTCTCTCGGCACCTACTGGGTACAAGTCTACAATGTACTTATGAACGGAGTAAATGAATGAAAGAACCTACTGACCAGTCCTTGCCCTTTGTAGCTTACCTGGAGCAGAAGAGTTGACACCCATTCAACAAACATTAGTGCATGCTGGGTTGGAGAAACGGACAGGATTCCTGCTCTCCTGGGGGTTCCAGGCATCTGAGCATGTGGGGAACATGGGACCACAAAGCACACTGTGGCTCAGGAGGCCACCCTGAATCGAGGCCTGAGCAGGCAGTGTCCGCTGGGTACCTGGGGTGGCGCAGGCACTGCGGAGGTGAGAGGAGGGACGTTCGGGAGGGCTCAGGGACACTCGTGTGAAAGGGAGGTGACCACAAGCTCTCTGAAACGCCTCTGCCCCTCGGGCCTCTGGGCAGGCCCCCCAGGCAAGTCCTCATGGGGCTCTCCTGTCACAGCTGCTCACCAAAGATGCAAAGCAGAGGCTGGGCTGCCAGGAGGAAGGGGCAGCAGAGGTCAAGAGACACCCCTTCTTCAGGAACATGAATTTCAAGCGCTTAGAAGCTGGGATGTTGGACCCTCCCTTTATTCCAGATGTAAGTAGCCTCCCCAGCCTAGACTGAGCCTGTGCATTGATATATGACCTTCGACTTCACTAAACATCTGTGCTGGGCCCCGGGTCAGAGGCTGAGACCTGTGGGCAAGGGGTGGCCCCCGTCTTCCAGTAGCAGGGTGTCGCCCGGTCTGGGGGTCTCTCTGTACCCACCCTGGCATCATCACCTCTGTGAAGTCCTCATCTCCAGAATCCCAGGCTCCCAGAGCCCCTGGGAGGCCTCCCCCACTGACCTCGAATCCCCAGAGGGCAGGGCCCGGGTTTGCCTCTGTGAGTCCCCGCACGGCTGCCCCGGAGCATGTTTGGTAGATGAGTGAGATGACAGAGATCACTATGGTTACGGCGCCGGGGCCATAGCAGCACTGACGACAGCCCCGTGGCCTGGTGCCTCGACTGCCCCATTTTGCAGGTGAGGAAACTGAGGCCTCCAGGGGATATGTAACTTTAACAAAGCACCTAAGCACTACAGCTGGGACCCCAGCCCAGGTCTGTGTGGCTGCCGAGCCTGTGTGCTGACCTACCACCCCTGACTGGCCTCCGATGCGAGAAGGGCCAGGGAGGTCCTCCTGGGACATCGCCCCGTTGCATCCTGTGCAGGGCAGTGATGGCAGGAAGGGGCCCTGAGCTCTCGTCACCCCAGCTGGGGGCCCCTTGGCCCCTCTGAGCGAAGGGCAGCCCGGGTTCCCGGGGCGGGGGTGGCCCTGGGAGACCCCCGCTGCTCTCCATCAAAACCCTCCGGGCCTGGCTGGGGGGGCCGCCAGAGCCACAGGCAGGGCTCCTGGTGACCAGCACCCTGCCCTCCCAGCCCCGGGCCGTGTACTGCAAGGATGTGCTGGACATCGAGCAGTTCTCCACCGTGAAGGGCGTCAACCTGGACCACACAGACGACGACTTCTACTCCAAGTTCTCCACGGGCTCCGTACCCATCCCTTGGCAAAGCGAGGTGAGCACGGCGGGGCCCTCAGCTTCACCCTGAGGGGAGGGTGCAACGAGGGCAGAAGAGGGACAGCTGGGGGCGTCCCTGTGGGCAGACTGGGGCGTGGTGTGGTGCTGGGTCAGGAGCTGGCTGGGCAGGAAGAGGAGGCCTGTCTCGATGGCTCTCTGGAGAAGCGTGGCTGGGAAACAAGAGAAATGGGGCAGCAGTGGGAGGCACAGGGGGGCTGGAGGTGGGGCAAGTTCGAGCTGGTTCGAGTGAGGATGCAGTGATGGGGTAGTGGGCCTGCAGCCCTGGAAGGGGGAGGGTCTGGAGTGCTGGGGTAGAGGAGGAGCTACGGGTGAATCCCGTGGCTGGGAGATGAGCGCTTCCCTGCCGCTGCCCTCCATGGCCGGCTACTGTCTTCTCGGAGAGGGTGGCTTGCAGGGCCGTCATGGGGAGGCGGTGGGCGGGCCTTGCTGCCTGGCTCTCTGCCCTGTGAGATGGAGGGCGGGCGGAGAGCCTGGCAGGACCGGGCTCGGAGCAGTGTTGCCCAGGGCTGGGCTGCTGGGATTCCTGTCCACCCAAGATGACCAGCGCAGCCCCTGACACCACCCGTGTTTTGATCGCTTCTCCAGATGATCGAAACAGAGTGCTTTAAGGAACTGAATGTGTTTGGACCTAACGGTACCCTCTCGCCGGACCTGAACAGAAGCCACCCTCCGGAACCGCCAAAGAAAGGGCTGCTCCAGAGGCTCTTCAAGCGTCAGGTGAGACCCTCACTCCCACCTCAACCCTGCTGTCCTGGCCTCAGCTCTGGGAACCCCTAGGTCTGAGCCTTCCAGACAACTGAGACCAACTTGCAGGCTGGGGAGACTGGAGGCAGCAGCAGCCTGAAAGGGACAGGCAGCCTGTCTGAAGTGCCTTGAGACCCACTGGCTGATGGGGTCCCCAGAGCAGAAGGGGCAGGGCCAGCCCAAAGTTAACTGGTCATCAGGGTTCCTCAGCCTCGGCGCTGTTGATGCTTTGGGTTAATTCATTGTCGCGGGGACTTAGGCGTTGAGGGAACTGAGCAGCATCCCTAGCCTCCACCCAGTAGATGGCAGTAGCACCCACTGCCGTGTGTCAATCAAAAATGTCTCCAGGACTTCCCTGGTGGCGCAGTGGTTGAGAGTCCGCCTGCCGATGCAGGGGATGCGGGTTCGTGCCCCGGTCCGGGAAGATCCCACATGCCGCGGAGCGGCTGGACCCGTGAGCCATGGCCGCTGAGCCTGCACGTCCAGAGCCTGTGCTCCGCAACGGGAGAGGCCACAACAGTGAGAAGCCCGCGTACCACCCCGCAAAAAAAAAAAATGTCTCCAGATGCTGCCTAATGGCCCTGGGGACAAAACGCCCCTGGTCGAGAGCCATTGTAAAGACGATGCAAGTTATGTAGGTAAAGATTTGACAAAGAACAGGGGGATCTGGTGCTGGAGAGGTGATCCCCGAAGAACCTCATGGCTCCCGAGGTGGGGCTCCTGTAGTTTGATGCTGTGCCCTGCAGCTGGCAGCCAGAGGAGATTTTGGCCCTCAGGAAAAGGTATTCTTCCCTCAGAGCCTGTCCCTGGATCAAGGGTTGCTGTGGGCCACAAGGGAGAAATGTCCCAGGAAGGACCCGGCAGGCTTTCTAGAGTGAGAGACCCCTAACCTCATCCCTGCCACCAAGAAGATGGCCACAATAGCGCCGCCTCCTGGCCTGGCCCTTCAAGAAGGCAGGGCCCCATCCTGAGGCCTGGGAGGCCCCTGGTTCCTTACTTTCCTCCTCCCCCCAAGGGAGTAGCAGCAGCTCTGTACCCAGGCCCCGGGCATCCCAGCTCCCTCCTGCTTAGATAACAGGGAAGAGGGGGCTGTTCGTGGCACTCCACTGTGGGCCAGGCACTATGCTGGGCGCTTTTTGAAGGCATCTCTTATTTAATCTTCACAAAACCCCAGGCCTTCATTCAACTATTCATTCTACCAATATGTATTGAGCACCTACTCCATGCTAGACTGTTACCTGAGGACTTAAGATGCATCAGCAAGCAAAACTGCATCCCTCCTTTGGGGCATCTTAGTGAAGTGTGAGCCCAGGATGTGTTCCCATTAACCCATTTCACAGATGAGGAGACTGAGGCTGAGAGGAGTTAAGGAACTTGCTCAAGGTCACACAGCCAGTGAGTGAGCCCTTGCGGAGGATCTGGGATAACAGGGCGGGCAGCACGGATCAGGCACACTGAGAGAAAATGCAGACTGAGGCCTGAGTTTGCGGTTTTATCTAAAAACTTCATGTGAGTTTCACCTCCTATTCCATAATATACTCATATCCATCTACTATAAAAATATAATTTTCGGGCTTCCCTGGTGGCGCAGTGGTTGAGTCTGCCTGCCGATGCAGGGGACGCGGGTTCGTGCCCCAGTCTGGGAGGATCCCACATGCCGCGGAGCGGCTGGGCCCGTGAGCCACGGCCGCTCGATGCGGGGGCCACGGGTTCATGCCCCGGTCCGGGAAGATCCCACGTGCCGCGGAGCGGCTGGGCCCGTGAGCCACGGCCGCTAAGCCTGCGCGTCTGGAGCCTGTGCTCCGCAATGGGAGAGGCCACAACAATGAGAGGCCCGTGTACCACACACACACACACACACACACACACACACACACACACACACACACACACACACACATATATATATATATATATATATATATATAATTTTCAAATGCTTCCATCAAGTAAAATTGAAGTTCCTGAAAGAAATGACCTCCACCCCTGAAGTGGCCGAGCCCCCCAGGACGGCCCGGGATCCTGGGATAAGTGTTTGCTGTGGAAGTTCACGGCCCAGGTTCAAATCCAGCCCTGACCCTTCTCAGTTGGGTGGCAACGTATTGAACCCAACCCCTCGTGCCAGCCTCTGTTTGCCCACATGAAAAATCAGGTTGGAAATGCCGGCCGCCCAGCGTGAGTTAGGTGGAGGACAGTGACCTCAGCACAGTGCCTGGCACCATGACTGCCACCAGGGGAGCAGACACGTCGGCTCTCTTCTGCAACGTGAGGGGCCCGCGCCCACGGGGGTGCCAATAGGGTGCCAGGGATACTGAGGGCGAGCAGCTCGTGGTTCCCAAGCCGGGCACCTGCTAGAGCCCTTTGCACACACAGCCTTGTTTCCGTCTCCCAACAGCCCTGCACAGAAGTGGCTCCTAACCCACATCACAGGCCAGGCAACCGAGGGAGTCAGACACTTTCTCAAGGTCACTCAGCTAAGAAGTGGCGGATTTAGGATTCGAACCCAGCAGCCTAACTCTGGGCCTGCAGGCCTAACCATGTAGATAGATATTATAGGAGGGACCACCTCCTCTCTGCCTTGGGCGTCTGTTAATCAGGTAAAGCCCTCTGCCCCAAGGGGTGGCCTCCGGACCTGGGTCTGCAGGGGAAGAACAGAAGGCAGCAGAAAGCAAGACGGGCAGCTGGTCAGCTGAGCTCCCCTCCAGTTCAGATTCAGAGGCCCCTGTGATGCAAGGTCCCCAGGGCTCAACTCTGCGATGACTGACCTTCTCTCTCCCTCTTTCTCTCCTCCCTGCTCACCCCCCTCCCAGCATCAGAACAATTCCAAGAGTTCAGCCAGTTCCAAGACCAGTTTTAACCATCACATAAATTCAAACCATGTCAGTTCAAACTCCACCGGAAGCAGCTAGCTGCAGCTCTGGCCTGAAATCCACGGTGGGACCAGCCTAGACCCTTCTCCTTAGAAGCGGACTTGTGACCGGTGGAGCTTCCGCCCTGGCGGGCAGGCGGGGGAGCCCTCCAGGAGCCGGGGAAGGAGGCCGTCCAGCCCCGAGATGGGGAGCCTCCAGGTTCCTCAAAGAGATTTCCACTCAGGTCTGTGTTCGGAGGCGGCCCTCAAGCCAAGGAGGATTGGCTGTGTCTCTGTCGAACATTGCAATAGAAATCCAATTGGATACAACTTGCACGTGTTTTAACAGCGTCATAACTAGAACTGAATTTTGTCTTTATTATTTTTAAAGAAAAGTTTTGTAAATTTCTCTATCGTTTCAGTTTACATTTTGTATATTTGTATTTAAATGAAAGTCAGACTTTGAGGGTGTATATTTTCTGTGCAGCCACGGTTTAGCCATGTGTTTTAAGACATTTTAGAGGGGTGGCGGGTGGGGAAGGGTGTAAAAAAAAAAAAATGTGACTCAAGACTTCCAGAGCCTCAAATGAGAAAATGTTTTTATTAAATGTAGAAAATGGTTCCCACTTCACCTTTAAAGGATTGATTGTATCCATCTCTATAACCTTTCCCTCCCTCACATTGGTATCACCGTTCTGTTGGCTTGTAACAATCTGAATTAAATGCTCAAAGACCCACTGGGACTTCACCCCCAGCCAGGATGTCTTCCGTTGGGGTCCATGGAGTTGCCTGGGCCCAACTCCATCAAGATGTGCACTTTTCCTTTGGGGGCACACGATGCCGCTGTTGCTTTGGCCTCGGCCTCCTCTTCCTTCTGGAAGGCGGCCGGTACGTGGAGCTGAGGGTCTTCAGCACAAGGGTGTCTAGGCCTCTTTCTTTCTGAGTAGGTTCTGACTGCTAAAGCCAGTATGTTTTCAAGAGGCTTGCATTTGGGGATTGTTTTATTCTAGTTTTAAGAGACGCATAGCAACAATAAGCGGTAGTCATGGAACCCCAAGAGTCCCAAATGCTTACGGCCCATAGAAGCATCAGGGAGCGGAGGTCTTGGGCTTGTAGGGGAGAAGGTGGCTCTCCCAGGATCTCTGGGCATGTCCCTTGAGTGTTTACGGGGTCATAGGGCCTTGAGAGCTTCCTGGGGCCCCGCAGATTCATTGGCTCAGGTGGCATGGATGTATGAGGTTGGCTCTCCAAGCAAATGGGAGAGGCCGGGCCACCCACAGAAACTGAAGAAAAACTCACTGTCCCTTCCGGGAGAGGTGAAGCAGAGGCGAGCTCTCATCGGGCATCTCAAAGCTCCAGGCACAAGTAGCCCCAGGAGAACTTGGTGGCTTTGCCAGACCAGGGCCTCTAAAGGCAGCCCCCAGACCCTTTGAGCAGGGCTGTCCAGCCCCAGGGAGCGGCCAGCCTCCCCCCTGCTGCCTTCACAAGGTGACAGGGAGCAAATCTGTCTTTGCCTCCCCTCTGGGACAGGGTGAACAGTTGAATTCCCTGCTCCCCTGCTTGCCAGGTCACCCTCAGTCAGACCTGGTCTCAGCCACCGGGCAGCTGCCAGGGTTTCTCCCGGCGTGGGCCCTGCACTTCCTGCAGCAGCATCTCCTGTTAAAATACAGATTCTGGGCTCCACCCCAAACCTACGGAGTGGGATTCCCTGGGAGTAGGGCCCAGGAATCTGTATCTTTAAAAAGCTCGCCAGGTCATTCTGATGCACCCTGGAGTGTGAGAACCACTGCCTTAGGCCATCGGTGGGGCTTTTGATGTGATCCTCCCAAACTTATTTCTCTAGGTGACCAGGCAACTTTGGAGCCTGAGCTTTTAGGGAGGAGAGAGAAGCCAGCGTGTCAGCCTGTGTCCCAGTTTCCATGCTCCTTCCCCAAACTTTGCCATTGGGTCCTGAGGCTAGACAGGGGCCTGACCGTTGCAACTGACCATTTTGAGGTCATTTTACAAGGAAAGAGAAGAAAAGAAACAGTTGGGCCTCCCTTAGATCCCTTTCATGCGCAGAGTATTATTTTCTTCAAGACCAGCGCTTGTCTCCGAGGTTGCTTCCGTTACCTCTCTGGAGCTGAGTACAAGATTAATACAAACAGCCGTATTCAGTGTTTGCTGAGGAAGTGGAAAGCTCTTTGACCAGTATTTTAAGATCCTCAAGCTCTTACTGAGCCTCCTCAATGAAAAGGACAGTCATCTTCCTGGGACAGTCAGTAGTCCACGCCACCACCGCCCTGTCCAGAAATTTCATTCATTTTGCCCGATTCACAGCAACTCAAACCTTTCCAAACGGACTGGTGGGGAGCAACCAGTCTCTTTACACCTCAAAGCCAACGCACTGTCCGTTTGCGGTAGAGAATCATCAAGAAGCAAGAAAGAAAACATACATCTGCTCAGTGTGTTTCTACATCGTGAGAGCACAGAGGCTGAAGCACAGAACTTTGCGTGGCTCTCAGGATAACGGGAGTCTTCCTTCACCCTCGCCACCTGTCCCCTGAGTGCCCCAAAGTGTACAGGGTCAGAGTCACTGGCCTTTGCAATCCTCCTCTTCCTTTCGGTCCATTGCTTTGTACAGAGAAGGGGCGTCTTCATTTAGAACAGTGCTTGAAAGCCAGCCCCCTCCCCTCTGGGTCCCCAGTTGCCACAGTTCCTGTCCCTGGGCCCCCCGTCCCGCCCCGCCCCGCCGCCAACCTCTACTCCAGCTTGTTTTCTATGGCTGCATTTTTTAAAAGATTTTTTAACTTAAAAAAACCTTCCCACCATCTACCTGTCCAGGAGGAGGCATATTTGGGCAGCCAGTGGATTTAAATCTTTTTACTGCATTTGAACTCTTCACGGAAGAGACTTTCTTCCTCAAAGCATGACGTTTTTCTCACCGGACCTTCTCTGACTTCGTGCCTTTGAGGTGAGACACAGGGTCTTGCAGAAGCACCTCTGCTTCCCCTGTTCAGGAGTCAAGCCGCTGTCCCCAGTGAGACGGGGGTGGTCTCTGCCGTGATCACCATGACCTGTGAATGTTTCTCAAGCCCCCTGGGCGGCTCCCATGATTATCACCCACAAGATCACAAAGACCCAGCCCCACCTTCACGGAGGATGGCACCACCTCCCACATCAACTCATCCTCTGATCTTTCTAGGCCGGGAACATCATTCTTTAAACCACGAGGCTTCTTGCGAGGGCTGCTGACTTGCACAGTAGCTAAGGGTTGCCCTGTCTTGAGCCGCCCCAGGAGGGCTTCTTCCCGAAATGCACTGCTCTTAACAAAGGGGAGTGCTCAGTCTTGGAGGCCATGCTGCACATAAGCAAGCGGTGTGGCCTGGGGTATGCACGCTTCTCAGGCAGCCCACGGGGGCAAATGGCAGTGAGTTCTGGGGACACGTATGTGGACGTGGCCTTGGCATTGAAAGCACAAGTGAGATGCGGCTGCCTGCCCTTGAACCTAGCAATCCTTGGTGATGCTGAGGGCCTGGCCTCCAAGAGGCCAGGGGTCAAGGAGCCCAGCCCTCCGTGGAAGCTTCTCCCTATCCTTCTACACCCCTGTCCTTTCCCCCAAACTTTTCCCACTAACTTTCTCATGCAAACTGCTGACCCAGACCTCAGTACAGAGGGAGCACTGCAGCCTCCTCGAGCCTGGTAGCCCAGGCCTTGCCGAAGGGAACAGCGGCCTTGCGGACCACCAAGTCCCCCGAGATGAAGAGGAAACGCCAGTCGGGGTGACACCCAGCTCTCCTCTGGGGCTGCTGTGTGCTTGCGTATCCATGGGCAACCCCTCTGGTTGTCTCCTGTTCTCTAGCTCCACACTCTGAGGTAGGACCTCCTAACTTTTTAGCCTTTCTATGGAAAGAG
>NW_006797481.1:2571392-2573494 GCF_000442215.2 Lipotes vexillifer | reverse complement strand
AAAGAGTGTGAAATCTTTGTGCATTTCCAAGCGCAGAGCTGTGAGTCATGAACGGCAGAGGGCTCGCTTTCTGATCACAACAGACCACGATGGTGACACCTCGTCCCCCTAGGCACCTTCTGTACCTACCTTTAGGACCAACCAGCCCAGCTTTTGAAGCTCCAACGTGTGGGGGTCAGACCCTGCTCAGGTGCAGGTACCTCGTCCGGTCGAACTTTAAAGGCTTGTGCTGTGGACGGTGGCTAAAACCTTTGAAACACTAGCTGTCCTTAGGAGGGAAAGACACTCCCCAAAAGAAGAGTCTAGATGTCTTTCCCTGTTCCATCACTAAGTCATTTTTGTAATAGATCAAAAGCAAATGTTCTCAATTAGAAGAGCTTAGTGGCTGTTAAAATAATTCGTGTTAAAATAATAATCCTTCTAGTATCCAAAGGTTTCTTTTTTTTTTTTTTCAGGGAAATTTTAACATTGATGAGTAAAAATAGTTCCATTCTGGAGTCATTCCTGAGGATAACGGCTTCTGTTCTCCTGCTGCTCTTGAATCTTTGTATGTTCCCTCGAATATGTCACAGTGCTGCTGTATCTAGATCGAACCACTGTTGTTGTTTTTTTAAGAGAAATAAATTCCTTAATGAAAATATGGCTGCATTTCTTCCCTTCTGCTGAGCTGTTCTATTTCTTCTGCCAATGCCAGCTGCCCCCAAGATGCCAGGACATGCCGCTTCAGTCTTTTATTTATTTATTTATATATTTTTTTGCGGTACGCGGGCCTCTCACTGCTGTGGCCTCTCTGGTTGCGGAGCACAGGCTCCGGACGTGCAGGCACAGCGGCCATGGCTCACGGGCCCAGCCGCTCTGCGGCATGTGGGATCCTCCCAGGCCGGGGCACGAACCCGCGTCCCCTGCATCGGCAGGTGGACCCTCAACCACTGCGCCACCAGGGAAGCCCCCGCTTCAGTCTTTGAGTTAACCTTTCCTCAGGTGGACGGTTCAGACCCACCCATTGCTGGCCCCCATGCTGACCACCTGACCTGCCCTGGCCCAGCTCCAGGGGGCAGGGTCTAAGGAGACCACCTGAGCCCTTTCCAGGTTGATTGGCTTCTGATCGCAGACCCAGCAGATGGCTCCAGAAGTGTTCCTGCCTCAAGGTACCATGCAGGAGTGGGGTGAGAGGGCCTGAGTGGGTGCTGGCACCCAGATCAGATGGGGCACCTCCACCTGGCAGGTTTTACCTGACAGAGGCTGTAACTCGGATGTGGGCTCCGCAGACAGGGGGCCTCTTCTGGCTGTCCAGCCTTCACGGAGCCACGTGTTAGAACTGCTCACCAGCACAGCAGGATGGCCTCAGGACCTGGAGTCCCAGTCTAGGACCCGAGACCCCACCAGTCCCCCTTCACCTGCTTGGCTTAGTGGGACAATGAACAGGGCTTTGGGCTCAAACAACCCCTTACTGACTCTCTGTATGAGTTTGATCGGCCACTTAACCCTGAGCCTCAGTGGCTTCGTGTGTACCGTGGGGTAACACCTGCTGGGGTGCGGGTTCTCCTGGAAGATTCAGGGGGACACATGTGATGCTCAGCACAGAGGCCTTTGCCATGGAGGACACTGTCGCCCTGGCTGTCTTTGGACCCCTTTTGAGCCTTGACCTCAGGACAGGGCAGGGGTCCTAGACCCACACACATTGGCCCCTGGGCCCAGCCCGGGAGCTGGCGGCAGTCCTGGCCCCTGGCAAGGGAGGCCCTGAGCTGGGAGTGGAGGCTCGAGCCGCCCGCCTCACAGGGAAGGTAGGAACTGGAATCGTGTCGCCCCGTGGCTCCTGGAACAGGTGTCTTTCCTCACAATGGACGAGAACTGAGGAGGATTCTGCTTACTGAGGGGCTCGAGGGAAGGGGGCTGGTGAGCAATGGGTATGGCGTGGGGACCTGGTTGGCTGAGGGCCCGAGGGGGACTTCTCCTGGAGAAAAAGGAGGGGTGGGAGGAGTGCTCTGAGCCTCTGGACAGGGGTCCCATCACAGGGGCTGTTATCTCGGTGGCCCCAGCGCTTTCTCTGGGACCTTCTCCCACCATCTCAGGACCCTCCCCCGCCTGAGCCGCCCCCCACC
>NW_006797481.1:2556981-2571314 GCF_000442215.2 Lipotes vexillifer | reverse complement strand
CCCCACCCCCGGGCAGACAGAGCCTCAGTCCTCCTGGGACAGAGGGGTGGAGGGAGAAACTCCAGCCCCGCACACCGGCCACCCGCCCCTGATACCGCTGGGCCCCTTCCCAGGCAGAAGGGGCGGGCCGGGGGCATACGGCCCCTCCCTGACCTCCTCTCACTACAGACAGTCGTAGACATGGTAAGTGAGGGCTGAAATGGCCTCCAACTGATTTATTTTCAGCGAGACTCAGCGTGGGCACCCCCAGGGCACCAAAGAGCCTCAGGACGCTATCCCTCTGGGAGGGGGCCTATCGGGGTGGCGGGATCTACCTGCCACCCGTGGAGACTGTGAAGAGGAAGGAGACAAGGGACCCTCGGGGACGGGCACTCAAGCTGTAGCAGGTCAGGGCTCCTGGCACCACTTTGGCCAGCTGTCCCTCAAGCCAAGCACTGCCAGGCTGGGTTGGCTGTCGGGGGGGACAGGGCGGGGGGAACCATAGGAAGGAGGCCGTTCACTTGGCTCGAGGGCTCCCCCCTCTCAGCCATAAATCAGATAAAGCCCCTGCCTCTCCAGCTTGTATTCCAGGGGGCATCAGTCCCCCACCCCCGCAGATAAACCAGGGGGTATGGAGACTCAGGCCAGTGCCTCTCACACTTAAGGAGCATAGCCTCACCTGGAGCTTTGTAAACTGCAGATTCTGATTCACTAGGCCTGGGTCAGGGTCTGCATTCCTAACAAGCTCCCTGGAACGGCTGCTGGCCCATGGGCTATCTTTGAGGAGAGAACCTCAAACTGGGAAGTCAGGCCAAGATCTCTGGCCAAGACAGGGCCTACATTCCCACTGCTGTCCCCTCCAGGCCCTGCATTCAGAGGTATAGATGTCTTAGGAGTACTCGGGTAAGTCTGCCCTGCCCTCAGAGGGGCTCAAGCTAGTGGTTCTCAATGTCTGGTCCCCGGACCAGCAGCAGGAGCCTCCCTGGAGGCTCGTGCAAATCCTCACCCCGACCCAGGCCCACTGAATCAGAAACTCTGGGTGGGACCTGGTAACAGGCCCTCCAGGTGATTCGGGGGCACACTCAAGTTTGCGGGACACTGATTTACAAAGTGCTTTTATCTCCTTAAAATTTCGTTGAAGCCCACGGTCTCCCTGTGGACAGCTTGTTAAGCTGAGACGGTGGAGGGTTCACGTGGGTGAGGTTCATACCTATAAATGGGAGAAGGCGAGTGTGGTTGGCTGCCCCTGTTCCTCAAAAACGAGAGCGAGGATGTAACATGTGGTCGTGTTGCCTTATATTTTTAAAATGAAAGGATAAGCCAAATGCTAAAAGAGAAAAAATTACCTGGAGGGAGAAGCAGGCAACAGGGAAGCGGGGTGGGGGAACAGGTATAAAAGCCAGACTTCTCTGCATGTACCTGTCTTGTAGATTTGACTTTGAAAGCTACGGGTCCAACACAAAATAAATCTGAACTTAGGGGAGAGTTTTATTCAAAAGGATTCTTGCAAAGGAGGAAAGAAGGGGTTATTGCCAACAGGGGAATGGAGAATATCGCAGAAGAGAGGCCGCTTTGACCCTAAGATCTGCAAGGGCTCAGGGGTTTTCGTTCTGGAGGAGTAAACAAGCCGCCTCTCATCCCACTTCCCCACCCTCGTTCTTTCCAGAAGAGAACGCTTTAGAGGCCAGCGTATTGTCCAAGGGGCTGTGTGCTGGCTCAGGCTGAGGGTGGGGCAGAGTTCAGGGTCTGGAGGAAGGAGAGAAATGTAACCAAAGCTGGGTAGACAAGCATTTTGTTCCGATGGGCCAGTGAGGACTGACAGTTCAGCTATTCATTTAGGAGGCAAGGGGTGGGAATTTGGAGGGTCTGTATCTGGCCTTGGCCTAGGCAAACGAGGGGCACATCCATGGGTCTTATCCAAGTCATATGGAAAGGGAGGTTCTTTGCAGTGAGCTTTTTATTTTTCGGAACTCAAAAGGGCGAGGGGTTATTTCTTTAAAGTCACTGTTTTGCAAGAGCCCAGGGGCTCAGGTAAAATTCAACACTGTCACCTGTGAATGCTTTAGATGATTGTAAAACAAAACTAATATCTTTAAAAGCATTCCCTAAAAATCAAAAGACAAAACAAACCTATCTGGGTACGCAATTGGTGGCGTAATCACACAGAGAACGCTCCTAAGTGACTTTGAAAGCGAACAGGACCCCGTGGGGCCCTCCCAGCTACAAAAGCCCCTCCATGTCCCCTGTTTGTAGAAAAAAGGCTTTAGTCTCCTAGGCCTTCCCCAAGTTCCAGAGAGCAGCTCAGGCAGTTAATAGGACGGAGTCACAGGACTTTGGGTTCCCCTGAAGGGATATAGATTACAATCTAGAACATATTTGAGTTTTTCTGCAGAAACTAAGACACCCACCCAGGGGGAGGATGGTGACTACACATGGACCACAAGCACGCAGACCCCAGACTGGTAGGAACCAGAAGGTTGAGATTCTGGGGACATCACCCTGTTACCACCAACCAATCAGAAGAAAGTCACATGCCCTGCAGCCCTCACCCCAAATTTTGCCTTTAAAAAGTCTTCCCTAAAAGCCATCGGGAATTTGGGTTTTTTGAGCACCAGCTGCCTGTTCTCTTTGCTTGGCCCCGAAGTAAACCTTTCTGTTCCAGACTCTGACTTTTTGGTTGTTTGGCCTCACTGTGCGTCAGGCACACAAACTTGGGTTTGACCACAGCAGGGAGTCCTGTGGGACCCAGACTGTGGCCTCCAAATACCATTTCCCACTAAAAGGACCCAGGGCTCCTGGTGAAATGGCCGACTCCAAGGCTGGGGGAGAAAATGCCCAGGAGAAACCTGGAGGATCTTGTTGTCCCAGAAAACAAGGAATTTATCAAAGACTCTGCTAGGGTTGTGTCCAAAGTACTCAGGAGCAACTTGAAGGAGTTCCCAGTGGCCAAATAGGGCACAACTGGGATATTAGTGAGAACGATAGATTAAAACAATCAAGCGTGTTGAAATCCAGGAGTTTATAATAATATTCAATAATTTTTTTTTTTAAAGAAAAATGTCATCAGTCTTTTTTTTCTTTTTTTAGCTGCACGGCTTGTGGGATGTTAGTTCCCCAACCAGGGGTTGAACCCATGGCCTCAGCAGTGAAAGCGTGGAGTCCTAACCACTGGACCTCCAGGGAATTCCCCATCAGTCACCTTTGGAGGATTCTAGAGAACTAAAACATTTTTTGGAAAACTAATAAATAATGGAAAAAAATCAAGTCCCATTTATCGTCCAATAGAGTTTATGCCAGGAATGCATTGATAGAGACTTTATGTCTCACATTATCTCTCTCAGCCACCTAGAAAGGGTTGAATACTCTTATGATGCCCATTTACAAATTAGGAAACTGAGGCCTTGAGAGAGTAATTTAACCAAGCTCTCCCAGCTACATAAATAGAGGTGCTGGGACCTGAACCAGGCCATTGGGCTCCAGAACTTATATGCTTGGCCACTGGGTCATACAACTGCTATAATGAAGACACTCTTTGCTTTGCCCAGCCAAAAGCAAAGACTTCAGAGAGACAAAAGCTCAGACAGGAAATGCCAGAGCCTGAGGCTCATTGAGTCTTCGATGTCTTGTCCATGTTACTTTACAGAGAAACCTCACACCACTTCAAGCATGAGAATGTTCTCACTCACCTGATAATGGGCCTGGCATCCAGGAGACATTTTTTAAAAAATTATTTTCCTCCCTTTCCCATCTTCCCCCCATAAAACAATAACAATGAAAACTACCAACTACATAAGGCCGAGCCAGAAAACCCTGTTGGGGGGTTGGGCTGATGGCCGAGTATTAGAACAGAGCTGTTCCCAGCATCAGTGCCCAAGTTTCTGCTAACTTGAAAGAACACTTGTCGTTGGCTTGGGCAGAAACCTCATCTGAATAAACCCTCTTGTGCAGAATTTGATGGTGATATTTTGAAGACGTGTCTACACTGGGAGTGTGAATTCCAGAGTAGGGTCCTGCATAAGCTAACTAAGCACTGCACTTGCACGCATCTGTTATTTCACTGTTGATTCCAAAGTATTTCAATGTAAATTACACACAAGATAACATTTGAGTGAGGCAAAAACCCCGGACCCCAGTATTATGGAGCTCATTAAAGCCTGAGAAAAGCTGAACTTGACTTTGGCACAAACTCCGAAGTAAGGATTTTCAAAGCAAATAGGTTTTTCAGGCAATGGGAAAAATTACACTTAGCAAGCCTGTAAAAACTGCCTTATATTTAAAGTGGGTTTCTTGTGGACCACATAGAATTGGGCCCCTCCTTTTTCATCCAATCGGACAAAGTCTGTCTTTTAACTGGCATGTTTGGACTACTCATGTTTAAAGTATTGTGTTGGCCAAAAAGTTCATTTGG
Organism: Lipotes vexillifer; assembly: GCF_000442215.2. NCBI lineage: Eukaryota > Metazoa > Chordata > Mammalia > Artiodactyla > Lipotidae > Lipotes > Lipotes vexillifer. Next base: position 2,566,927 of record NW_006797481.1, on the reverse strand, counting down.
GTTTTTAACCAACCCAATAATTTCTATGAATATCGGTAGATTAAAACCTTCCATCTTGTTAGCTATTTTCTATTTGGTCCGTTTGTTCCTATTTCTTCCTCCTTTTCTGCCTTATGTGAGTTTAACTGAGCATTGTTTATGATTCCATATAACTCTTGAGTTATTATTTACACATCTTTTAAAAACATCTTAGGAGTTGCCATAGGGCTTACAATATACGTTTTAAAATAACCTGAGTCTACCTTCAAATAATATTATACTGCTCTATAAGTCATGTAAGGATCTTAAAACTTTTATTCCCATTACTCAGCCATAAAAAGAAACGAAATTGATTTATTTGTAGTGAGGTGGATGGACCTAGAGTCTGTCATACAGAGTGAAGTCAGAAAGAAAAAACAAATACAGTATGCTAATGCATATATATGGAACCTAAAAAAAAAAAAAAAGGTACTGATGAACCTAGTGGCAGGGCAGGAATAAAGACTTAGACATAGAGAATGGACTTGAGGACACGGTGGGGGGCTGGGCAGAGGGGGAAGCTGGGGCGAAGTGAGAGTAGCATCGACATATATACACTAACAAATGTAAAAGAGATAGCTAGTGGGATTGTTGGCAATCTGTATATCTTCTTTGGAGAAATGTCTATTTAGGTCTTCTGCCCATTTTTGGATTGGGTTTTTGTTTTTTTGTTATTGAGCTGCATGAGCTGCTTGTAAATTTTAGAGATTAATCCTTTGTCAGTTGCTTCATTTGCAAATATTTTCTCCCATTCTGAGGGTTGTCTTTTGGTCTTGTTTATGGTTTCCTTTTGCTCAACATCATTAATCATTAGAGAAACGCAAATCAAAACTACAATGAGATATCATCTCACACCAGTCAGAATGGCCATCATCAAAAAATCTAGAAACAATAAATGCTGGAGAGGGTGTGGAGAAAAGGGAACACTCTTGCACTGCTGGTGGGAATGTGAATTGATACAGCCACTATGGAGAACAGTATGGAGGTTCCTTAAAAAACTACAAATAGAACTACCATATGACCCAGCAATCCCACTACTAGGTATATACCCTGAGGAAACCAGAATTCAGAAAGAGTCATGTACCAAAATGTTCATTGCAGCTCTATTTACAATAGCCCGGAGATGGAAACAACCTAAGTGCCCGCCGTCGGATGAATGGATAAAGAAGATGTAGCACATATATACAATGGAATATTACTCAGCCATAAAAAGAAACGAAATTGAGCTATTTGTAATGAGGTGGATAGATCTAGAGTCTGTCATACAGAGTGAAGTAAGTGCCTGCACGTCCGGAGCCTGTGCTCCGCAATGGGAGAGGCCACAACAGTGAGAGGCCCGTGTACAGCAAAAAAAAAAAAGAAGATATGGCACATATACACAATGGAATATTACTCAGCCATAAAAAGAAGCGAAATTGAGTTATATGTAGTGAGGTGGGTGGACCTAGAGTCTGTCATACAGAGTGAAGTAAGTCAGAAAGAGGAAAAACAAATACCGTATGCTAACACATATATATGGAATCTAAGAAAAAAAAAAGTCATGAAGAACCTAGGGGTGAGACGGGAATAAAGACACAGACCTACTAGAGAATGGACTTGAGGATATGGGGAGGGGGAAGGGTAAGCTGGGACAAAGCGAGAGAGTGGCACGGACATATATACACTACCAAACGTAAAATAGCTAGTGGGAAGCAGCCGCATAGCACAGGGAGATCAGCTAGGTGGTTTGTGACCACCTAGAGGGGTGGGATAGGGAGGGTGGGAGGGAGGGAGACGCAAGAGGGAAGAGATATGGGAACATATGTGTATGTATAACTGATTCACGTTGTTATAAGGCAGAAACTAACACAGCATTGTAAAGCAATTATACTCCAATAAAGATGTTTAAAAATAAAAGATAGCTAGTGGGAAGCTGCTGCATAGCACAGGGAGAGCAGCTCGGTGCTTTGCCAAGACCTAGAGGGGTGGGAGGGAGGCTCAAGAGGGAGGGGATATAGGGATATATGTGTGCATATGGCTGATTCACTTTGTTTTACAACAGAAACTAACAGCATTGTGAAGCAATTATACTCCAATGAGATGTATTAAAATGAAACCTTAAAAAACTTTTATTCCCAATTCCTTTCTCCCATCTTGTGTTATTGTTGCCGTATATTTTATTTTTACACATGCTGTAAGCATACAACGCATTGCTGCTATTTTTGCTTTAAAAATTCAGTTATCTTTCAGCGAAATTAAATAAGAAAAATTACTTCACTTATTCCTTTCCCAATGTTCTTCATCTCTCTGTGCAGATCCACGTTTCTAACCTGCCTGAAGAACTGCTTTTATCATTTCCTAAGTAAGTCTGCTGGCAATGAATTCCTTCATTTTTTGTTTGTCTATAAAAGGTCTTTATTTTTTTCTTCATTTTTTAAAAGACAATTTTGCTGGGTTGAATTCAGGGTTGACAGTTTTTTTCCTTCAGTACTTGAAAGGTGTAACCTCACTGTCTTCTTTCTTGAATGGTTTCTGATGTACTTTTTACCTTTGTTCCTATGTAGGTAATTTGTCATTTTTATTCATCTGCCTTTAAGATTTTCTTCTTTGTTTTTTAGCAGTTTGAATATGATATGCCTAGATGTAGTTTGGTTTTGCAATTTGTCCTGCTTCATGCTTTCTGAGCTTCCCAAATCTGTGATTTGCCTGTCATTAATTTTGGAAAATTCTCAGCCTTTATTCCTGTAAACATTTCTTCTGCCCCATTCTCTCTTCTTCTAGGATTCCAAATAGGCATATATTAGACTCTTTTGAATGCTCTGGGTTTTTTCTCTGTGTTTGTGTGGGTAATTTCTATTGACCAATCTTCAACTGCACTGATACTTTTCTCAGCTGTGTTGGACCTAGTGGCGAGGCATTCATCACCTGTTACCAAGTTTGATTTCTAGCATTTCCATTTAATTCATTATCATTTCAATCTCTCTGCTGAAGTAACCTACCTGATCTCCCATTCTCCATTAAAGTTGTTCATATATTAGTCAGTTATTTTAAATTCCCTGATAGTTCCAACATCTGTGTCATATCATCATATTGGATCATTGGTCTCTTCAGACTGCAATTCCTTTTGCCTTTTTGTATGCCTCAGTTTGAAAGCTGGATACATTGTATAGTATGGCAGATTCTGAGGAAGCTGTTTTAATGCTTAGAGATGAGTGTGCTATCCCTTCAGTGTGCCTTTAGCGTGTGGGCTGTGTTCATCCAGTCAGTAGTTGGGCTGGGGTGCGGAGTTTATTACCTTCAGTTGCCAAGGCTTCACATTCCTCTGGTGAAACATTACATTTAGCGAGTGGGCCAATCCACCAGAGGGATTCACTCAGGGTCTGCTCCTGGCTTGGATTTTGGATCTCTCTTTGTACTGCCCTCCAAGGAAAACCTGTCTCAGCATTCTGAGCTGTATCCACTGGTTCTTTCTACTCAGTGCTTGAGTCATATGGTGGTAGAATGAATAGGGGTGGGGAGTGAGATTGCATTCTCTGATCTTCTCATCAACCTTCAGTCTTGGCAGGCCCGGGGGAGCCTGGATCTTGAGAGTAGGGCTCTCAGGTGGTCCACCCCACCTCCAACTTGAAAGCCAGGCGGGGCTCTATCCTGCATCTCCCCCCGGGCAATGGGGGTGGGCCAAGCTTTTTTTTCCTATTCCCTCCCCCAGCTGCAAAGGGTCTTTGAGTGCCTTACAGCTACAGTTTTTGGGTTTTTTTGTTTGTTTGTTTGTTTTGCGGTACGCGGGCCTCTCACTGTTGTGGCCTCTCCGGTTGCGGAGCACAGGCTCCGGATGCGCAGGCTCAGCGGCCATGGCTCACAGGCCCAGCCGCTCCGCAGCATGTGGGATCTTCCTGGACCAGGGCACAAACCCGTGTCCCCTGCATCGGCAGGTGGACTCCCAACCACTGCGCCACCAGGGAAGCCCACAGCTACAGTTTTTATGACCCTTCCCCTTGCAGTTGAAGGTTTTCGTTTCTTAGGGAGACTGGAGAGCTGGGTCTCAAAGGAGTTTCCACATTGGGAGCCATTCCCCTTCCCCCTGTGGCCCCTTGCAGAAGCTTTCTCAGGCTTCTCCCCATCTTCCCAGTGACTGTCTGGTGGGATCCTGCAGGAAAAGCCTGCAGGAAGGCATGAATCCCTCTGTGTTTGCAGCCCCAGTGGCTTCATACTCTCAGCCCGTTGCAGGAAGTTAAAATTTTCTAGCTATATTTTCCTACCAGCATATATATGGCCAGAGGCACCTGCCCCCCAGATAAGCAAATGCTTAGGTCCTGTCTCTCCCCAGATTTCAGGTTAGTTGCTTGCCCTGCAAGCTCAGTTCTCTGATGGGTTTAAGAAAAATTGTCGTTTGTAGTTTGCCAAGCTCCTCTCCTGTTGCAGGTGGGAACTATACTCTGTCTGACTCTCTACAGCTCTGCACTGAGGCCAGAGGCTGGAAAACACTTTGAAGGCTCTAATGTGTGTCAAATCCTGACCATGAGTCACGCTCCCCTGCAGGAATGCAGGCTGGGTTCCTTTTCCCAGCCTCTGCAGTCAGAAGCGATTCAAACAGTGACACCTGACCCCACTGAGACCTTGACCAAGGAAGAACAGAGGGCAGCTGGGGCACAGAGGTGGCTCTGAAGTGCCTCTTGGTGCTGGAAGATTCCTGAGCCAGGGAGGGGGTGCTGGGTGTGCCAGACCGAGGAGGAGCGGGGCCCCTTCCACCAGTGAGCCACAGGGCAGGAGACGGGAGAAGGGTCTTCCTGCCCCACGCACGCCTCCTTCTTTTTTTTTTTTTTTTTTTTTTGTTGGGGGTAGGAGTTTAATTTATTTATTTTTGGCTGTGTTGGGTCTTCATTTCTGCGCGAGGGCTTTCTCTAGTTGTGGCGAGCGGGGGCCACTCTTCATCGCGGTGCGCGGGCCTCTCACTGTCGTGGCCTCTCTTGTTGCGGAGCACAAGCTCCAGACGCGCAGGCTCAGTAGTTGTGGCTCATGGGCCCAGTTGCTCCGCGGCACGTGGGATCCTCCCAGACCAGGGCTCGAACCTGTGTTCCCTGCATTAGCAGGCAGATTCTCAACCACTGCGCCACCAGGGAAGCCCCCGCCTCCTTCTAATTCATTCTCAGAAAGGCAGCCAGAGACAGCGTTAAACTTACTGTTCTAACAGGCTTTTCCCCTTATAATTGTGACCTGATTCCCCCACATCAAGGGTTTGCCCCAAAGTGGAGACTCATACATCCTTACGTAGTCTCCATACAGAAACGGGGTGGGAGGGAGGCAGGGACGCCGTGGTCAAATTAACCCAGCTGCGAGTACAGAAAAAGCTCTCATTTCCAAATTCCTGCCAGAGTCTGTGTATCCAGCAGGGGCCCCCCCAGTGTGAGGGCTGCTGTGGGCCTCCATCCTGCTCTCTCTACCCGTGGCTCTCTGCCCATGGGCTGGCAGCTGGAGCAAGAAGCAGAGGCTGCTGGGCATCGTTGTGTCCGCACCCAGTCAAGCGCAGAGGAGTCTGGGCAGTTGATGTTGTATCACAAAGGTCCCCTTCCTGGGTATGGATTCAGGTTGCCTGGCTCTGAGGATCAGTCTCTGGGAGACGGGGCGGCGGGTGAGGGGTGAGGGGTGGTGGTGGTGTAATAACAGATCACTAGTTGTATGATCAGGCCATTTAAGATGGGTTTTCCGTTGCTCTCTGTACATCCCCTGCTCGACCGGGCCCTGCTTCACTCACATGACCATCTAACTTCTCTTAATTATACGGCCTGGTAACTGAGCCCACCTGACGTCAATTCCCCCATAAATGGTAGCCTCCTTCTCTCCGGAGTAGCAAAGACTGCTGTCATGTTTGCTGCACACAGTGGGGTCTCACTTCAGGACCGTTTGTGTAAGATTCCCCCATCCAATAAGCCACTGATGTCTCTGTCCCCGTCTCTGGGCCCTTCGGTCTTGAGGCTGGGCAACTGCTAGGCTTGCAGGCCAGCGGGGTGCAGCCCGACACTAGTTAACACACCTGAAGGCAGGAAGAAGCATCTGGAGGAGGTACATTTGCCGAAGGGCTTGCATGGGTGACTTGGTGGGCACCATCTAGGGAGATCGAAAACCCACCGGGGCAGTCACGCTAAAGTCCCCCCAGGCGGGAGAATGTTCTAAGAAACTCAGATGCTTCTGAAGGTGCCAGGTCTTGGATTGCCCTAGTGGGTGAAGGTGACTGGGTTGGAAAATAAGACCAATCTTCCGTTGTGGCTGAATGTTTGAAAAGTGTAGGGAAGGGAGGTGGATTGGCTCTAGGGCCACTGCCAGGGAAGGGTCAACTTGAGATGAGACTTGGGCCTGGGATATGTCCCTGGGGAACCCTCTGGGGAGATCTTTGTGGCTCTTTGGGTGATGAGGACTTTTTTTGGCTGTGCCACAAGGCTTGTGGGATCTTAGTTCCCCGACCAGAGATTGAACCCAGGCCCTTGGCAGTGAGAGGTGGAGTCTTAACCACTGGACCACGAGGGAATTCCCTGATGGGGACATATTTTAGGTCAGTTAAAAGCTGTGTCCTCCCACCCTGTGATGTAATTCCCTCTGTGTCCCACCTTCAGAAAAGTCTGTTCCAGATGCAGGGCCTCGTGCTGGGGTGGAAAGGAGACTAAGGGACCTGGGGCCTTCCTCACAATGCCCCTCTGCTGAGGCTGCCTGGTGGAAGTGGCAGCATTCAGGCAGTTCTGGAGATGAGGCAGAAACTGGTGGCAGAGGGACAGGGGCCCAGGACAAGGACCTGTGAGCCTGGGAGGGGCCCTTGGCACGAGGCAGCTGCCCAGTGGATGACCCCCCCCCAGCCCTTTCTTTTTTTTTTTTTTAACTTATTATTTTTATTTTTGGCTGTGTTGGGTCTTCGTTTCTGTGCGAGGGCTTTCTCTAGTTGTGGCAAGCAGGGGCCACTCTTCATCGCGGTGCGCGGGCCTCTCACTGTCGTGGCCTCTCTTGTTGCGGAGCACAAGCTCCAGACGCGCAGGCTCAGTAGTTATGGCTCACGGGACTAGTTGCTCCACGGCATGTGGGATCTTCCCAGACCAGGGCTCGAACCCGTGTCCCCTGCATTAGCAGGCAGATTCTTAACAACTGCGCCACCAGGGAAGCCCCCCAGACCTTTCTTTAACATACTGAAAGAAGTGAGCCTTAAAGAGGGGCGGGAAGCGATGCAGACAGAACACTCATTCCAGAGAGAAAACTGATTACGTGGTTTCCTGTGTCAGACCATCTGTGGCTTCCCCATCCCCTGCTGCCTCTCCCCTCTCACTTCCAGGCCTTTGCACATGCTGCACCCCTCCCTGCACCACCCTCCACCCCTCTTTCTTATTTTTTTAATGTATTTTAAAAATTTTTATTATTTTTTTTGGCCACACCATGTAGCATGCGGGATCTTAGTTCCCTGACCAGGGATCGAACCCATGCCCCCTGTGGTGGAAGTGCAGAGTCCTAACCACTGGACAGCCAGGGAAGTCCTCTTTTTTAAATTATTATTATTAATAGACTTTCTCTTTTACTAGACTTTATTGTTTTAGAGCAGTTTTAAGCTTACAGAAAAATTGGGCAGGCTTCAGTAGTTGTGGCTCACGGGCTCAGTAGTTGTTGCTCGCGGGCGCTAGAGCACAGGCTCTGTAGTTGTGGCTCTCAGGCGCTAGAGCACAGGTTCAGTAAGCGCACGGGCTTCGCTGCTCCGCGGCATGTGGGAATCTTCCCGGACCAGGGCTCGAACCCATGTCCCCTGCATTGGCAGGCGGATTCTTAACCACTGCACCACCAGGGAAGCCCCTGTGCTTTACTATGTACCAAGCATTTTACATCCTTGTCTCCCTAACTAGATTATAAATTCCTTAAGGATACGAACTGTCTTTTCTACTTCTCTTGCACCCCAGTACTGGGTGGATGAGGTGGATGGGGGTTCCACACCCTCGGATACCAAGGGCCGACTGTGGTGTCTAGTATCTAATGGCTCTAGGAACTCGGTAAAGGAGGAGGAAAGAAGGAAGGAAGGGAAAAAGTGATGCTTATTCCGCATACATTCTGTCCCAGGCACTATCCTAGGCATTTTACATGCTTCACCTCATTAAATCTTCACACTCCTTAAAGAAAGGCGGGGGTGGGGGGGGATGGAAAGAAAAAGAGAATCTCTCTATTTCACAAGTTCAGCGTTTCATAAGTCCTCATGTTTCCCGTGTTTATTTCCCTTTGGGCTTCACGGGTTGTCAGGAAAGTTCCATTTGAAAACCTCTATCCTTTAAGCCAAGGGAAACACAGAAATGCGACTGCTTTGCCCACGCTTGGCCAGAGAGAAGAAAGAGCCGGGTCCAGAAGTGGGTCGAGAGTGAGGCTTTGAACCAAGAGAGTTGGGTGCAAGACCAGCTCTGCAACTCACTGGCTCCATGAACTTGGGCAGCTTACTTACGTTCCCCAAATCTAAATCTCTTCTGCTAAAAAACTCATGCAACATTCACTACACAAATGTGTAGTGAGCTCTTACTATGTGCCAGGCACTATCCCTGGTCCTAGAGAGATGAACAAATGAACACAAAAGGCACAAGCCCTGCTCTCATGGGGCGTACTTTCTAGAGGGGTAGAGAAAATAAATAGGACACATAAATATGTTGTATGTTTGTCAACAATGTTAACGGGAAACAAATGTCCTTCATAGGTGAGTGGTTAAATAAAGGGCAGTACATCCAATATCATGGAATATTCTAAACAATAAAAAAAGGAAGAAACTATTGATACACACAAGAACTCTCATGGATCTCAAGGGCTTTCTGCTGAGTGAAAAGAGCCCATCTCAAAAGGTCACATGCTGCATGATTGCATTTGTATGTCATTCTCAGAATGCCAACATTGTAGAGATGGGAAACAGATTAGAGGTTGCCCAGGGTTAGGGGTGGTGGGTGTTTGGGTTTGACTACAGAGAGCAGCATGAGAGAGATCTTTGTGGTAATGGAGTATTCTGTACCTTGGTTGCAGTGGTGGTTACACAAATCCACACATGTATTTAAAATGGCCTAAAACTACACACACATTGGACCAGTGTCAGTTTCCCGGCTTTGATGTTGTACCATAGTGACGTAAGATGCCACCATTGGGGGAAACTGGGTAAAGGGTGCATGGGACCTCTCTGTACTGTCTCTCCAACTTGCTGTGAACCTATCATTATTTCAAAATTAAAAGTGTTTTTTAAAATATGTAAGAAAATATAAACTACAGTAGGGAGGAAGGGTAGGCACTATGTGGGCAGTGGGTGTTGAAATTTTGGATAGGGCATGACAACCTCAGAGGGTAGAAGGGTGGTTTAAATGCAATGTGACACGAACCTAGAAATACTGCAGATACTCAGTAAATGCCAGCTTATTATTGTTTTTATTAGGGAGCTAAGGTTCTGTTTAAATAACTCCTTTTTTATTTGATAATATTGCTGTGGTTATTTTTTTCTCGGTCCATAACTTTTGAAGATGCACACTGAAATATTTACAGATGACATGGTATGAGGGCTGGGATTTCAAGATAAAACACAAGGCAGAGAAGCGGAGGGATGTGGATGGTCAGGATTGGCGAGGTTTTCGGCTGTGATGGTGGCAGGGGTCCCTTGAATTCCGTCTCTGGGACACAGCAACCTCTCATCCCAGAGGGACCCCAAGCACAGCAGGAGCCAGTTCTCCTGCGGGTCCCTGAGGTCAAGACCACGCCCACATCATCGGCTTTTGGTGTTGCAGAGAAGAGGATATGCCCTGCCAACCCAGTAGACCCACATCTTTGGCTGGGGGTCTGTAGGAGTCCATCTGAAAGGGCTTCTCTTTCTGCTTTTGGAGTTGAGACCATCTCCTGGTTTGCTGTTTAGAGCTGGTTTTAGGGTTTGTCCCTGTGTTGTTTCTTTTTTTTTTTTTTTAATTTATTTTAT
>NW_006797481.1:2548504-2556971 GCF_000442215.2 Lipotes vexillifer | reverse complement strand
TTTTTTTTTTTTTTTTTTTTTTTAATTTATTTTATTTTTGGCTGTGTTGGGTCTTCATTGCCGCACGCGGGCTTTCTCTAGTTGCGGTGAGCGGGGGCTTCTCTTCATTGCGGTGCCCGGGCTTCTCATTGCAGTGGCTTCTCTTGTTGCGGAGCACGGGCTGTAGGTGCGCAGGCTTCAGTAGCTGTGGCGCATGGGCTCAGTAGTTGTGGCGCACGGGCTTAGTTGCTCCGTGGCATGTGGGATCTTCCCAGACCAGGGCTCGAACCCGTGTCCCCTGCATTGGCAGGAGGATTCTTAACCACTGCGCCACCAGGGAAGCCCCCTGTGTTGTTTCTTAATGATCTGTTCACTTAGAAAATCGGGCTCTGTGGGCAGGTAGTGCAGCAGGATGATGCGTGTTTTCCCCAAACTTGTTTTAGAAGCAGAAACTTTTCACCCCCCAAACAAATCCTTATGTGGCAACCAAATGTATGAAACAGACCACCTTCTACATTTTTACTGTGTGATCTTGAGGAAAGTGCTCTCCTACCCTTCGGTTTCTTTGCACAGCCCTTTGCAGTTGATCAGCTCAGCTCCCAAAAGCAGACGGGCTAGATGAGGTCCTGTCTTGGAGCCAAGGAACCTGGGAGGAGAGGGTTCCGTTATTTGCTCCAAGTCCTGTGGTTGATAAGGCGCGGGGCCACTTTCTCCCTGAGTCCTCCACTGTGCCCTCGGAAGGCTGGAAGGGTGGTCTCGTCCCTGCAGCCCTAAACATGGGGTCCAGTGATGCGTGTAAGTGAAACGCCTGTGCACGCTGCAGGCAGTCAGAGCCAGCCAGTCTCCGGCTGGAGAGAACCACCTAGTTCCAGCCCTCAGCCCGCCCCTGACCACACAGGGGACATTCACGGCAACTAAGTTTCTTCAAAACAGGGGAGTTTGCCACTGCCTTCAGGCCTCTAAGGAACAGTGGCCTGTGCGAGGGGTCTTTATCAATAAAGATAATAACAGTTAACAGTATTTATTGGGTCAGGGCTCAACATGCATTTCTCACTCAATCCTCCCAACCACCCAACTGTTTGGGTGTCACTATGATTATTATCCCTATTTTACAGATGGGGACGCTGAGGTCTAGGGAGGTGAAATAACCTACCGGAAGTCAGTGATGGAAGCAGGCCTCAAAACTCAGCTCTATCTGATGCCATAGGCCTTGATTTTTCTTTTCAGTTTTTTGCTTGTTTGTTTTTGGTAATAACTATCACACAGCAATCCCCCTTCCCAGTGGAAGAGAGTTTTCCTTCTGGTGTAGATCTCTGGAGCTATTCCCTGCATATATATTCCTTTTTAACCTTACTCAAAATGTAGGCTATACACACTACTCGCCACCTGGCTTTTTCACTCAACACAGCATCTTGAAGATGGTTCTGAATCAGCATGTAAAGATTGGCCTTGTGACTTTTTTTTTCTTTTTTTAAAATTAATTAATTTACTTTTTTTGGCTGTGTTGGGTCTTTGTTTCCATGCAAGGGCTTTCTCTAATTGTGGCGAGCGGGGGCCACTCTTCATCGCGGTGCACGGGCCTCTCACTGTCGTGGCCTCTCTTGTTGTGGAGCACAAGCTCCAGACGCGCAGGCTCAGTAGTTGTGGCTCACGGGCCTAGTTGCTCCGCGGCATGTGGGGTCTTCCCAGACCAGGGCTCGAACCCGTGTCCCCTGCATTAGCAGGCAGATTCTCAACCACTGCGCCACCAGGGAAGCCCGGCCTTGTCACTTTTTATCTGCTCAGTATTCTGTACGTATGGCCATAGCGATTTTTTCTTCTATAAATGATCACTCAGGTGGGTTCCAGAGATTTCTCACCCTTAGCACTGCCAGTGCCGATGCCCACACTCAGCCAACATTCCTGACTGCCTCATTGTCAAGCAACATGGCCACGACCTCTCTCTGAGCTAAGATTCCTTGCAGTCCTAACCACAGCCTCTGATCCTTCAGTTGGAGAAGGGCCGGAGCAGGTGTTCTCAATACCTCCTGCCATGGGTCAAAGGCCCTGCAGGAGGGTAGGAGGGCTGGTGAAGGGTCACCTGGTCCATTTGCATCCTCCAGGCCCAGCCGAGTACAGACGTCCCAGAGGAGACCCACCCACCTGGCACGCTCCTCCCTTAAAAGAAGAACCACGTGGGAATACGCTGGGTCCAGTGTTCAGGACTCTGCGCTTTCACTGCCAAGGGCCCGGGTTCAATCCCTGTTCGGGGAACTAAGATCCCACAAGCTGCGTGGTGTGGCCAAAAAAAAAGAAGAAGAAACACGTGGCACGTGCAGGTGGCCCTCACACCCCATCGCTGTTTCCTGCCCTTCCCACTTGGGTACCAGCTTCTAACCCCGTTATCTATCTTGTCCCCTCAGGCCAACTTTCCTTCCTCACGTTCTCTCTGCGGAGGGTGGAGCAGATGGTGACCTTGTTCTCCAGGGTCAGTGCTGCCTCTCCTGGGAGGTGGCCTCAGATGACCCAGGGACTCTGCATTGAGGAGGGGGCCCTGGTAGGCCGCAAGCCTGGGGCCTGTGACAGGAGCCGCTTGGACACGAAGCCAAGGCAGGACGATGGGGCCATGAGCAGATTGGAAAGTCACCTCAAGCCCAAAGTGCCCTCAGTGCCCCAACCAAGTCAAATGAAGCACTGACTGAACCACGACAAAGCTCCAGTAGTTTTCTTTCTATTCCTACAAAACTTAAGAGAAGCAGGAAGGGGGAGAGGAAAGACTGCATCCTTCTCAATGTGGTGCTAATGAACATGCACCTTGGGAGCAGAGAGATCTGTGTTTGAACCTTAGCCCTACAACACACCAGCGATACGACCCAGAGCTACCCACTTCAGGCCTCAGTTTCAATAGCTGTAAAATGGGGGTAAGGATACTAACCTTATCAGTTGCTGTGACAAGCCATGTAGAGCAATTTTTACTCTGCCTAGCACCTAGTAAAAACTCAATACATGTTAGCAATGTTGCTGTTTGTCTTGGTGCAGGTTCTCTAGAAGCAGAGGCTGAGACCAAGGTTCTTGTGCAAATGCAGGTATGGGCATACCTTGGAGATACTGCAGGTTCCGTTCCAGACCACCGCAATAAAGTGAGTCACGTGAATTTTTTGGCTTCCCAGTGCGTATAAAATTTATGTGCACACTACACTATAATTTGTTAAATGTGTAGTAGCATTATATCTTTAAAAAAATAAACCAATGTGCATACCTTAATTTTAAAATAATCCTGTTGGAAAAATGGTGCCGATAGACTTGCTCAACGTAGGGTTGCTACAAACTTTAATCTGTAAAAAGAAAATGCAGTATCTGCAAAGTGCAATAAAGCAAAGAGAAATAAAACAAGTATGCCTGTACTGAGGGAGTAAAGGAAGGAGGACAGGCAGCTGGGCAAAGATACCGTTTCAGGGGGAAGTCCTGCCTCAACCTGACCCCACGAGGAAATCTGGAGTGTACATTATGCACAGAGGTGTCCTGGGGCTGGACTGTGACAGCCTTGCAGCCATCAGCCATTGGCCATGGATATGAGGGGAAGGAGAGCTGCAAACCTGCCAGGTATCTCTGGATGAGACTGGTGGGGCAATCCTCCAAAGAAGAATGTAACTGTGAGTCCTTAGCAGCCAAGCTCTGCAGCACTTGGAGTGTGGGCACACCCACCTGGTGAAGGACACCTGTGCAGGGCACCAGCAGCATCTGCTAGGTTGTTGTTATCATCAATAGAAGTAGCTGCCCTGAGCACTGTGTTGAGGAAGATTGTGAGGCTGAATGGTGGCTCAGTGGAAAAGGATGACTTGATCGGGACTTCCCTGGTGGTCCAGTGGTTGGTTAAGACTCCTGATGCAGGGGGCCCAGGTTCCATCCCTGGTCAGGGAACTAGATCCTGCATGCCACAACTAAAAGATCCCATGTGCTGCAACTAAGATCCGGCGCAGCCAAATAAATAAAAATTTTTTAAGTGACTCGATCAATTAGTAATGTCTGCAATGGGTGCGGGAGGGGAAATGATGGCAGTGAATTTGCTCATAAACTTCAGGACCTTTCCAGCTCTACCTCTCTAGAATAAATGCTGACCAACTACTCATTCATTCACTGTCTATTGATAGAGGAACTACTGAATGTGATGTACTGCACCTTTGCAGGGCCTTCAAGGAGCTTTACTGTCCAGGAAAGAAGAGAAGACGCGTGCACAGAAAGGTACCAGCTCACACACGAATGAGCACAAGCTAATAGTGGCTGAGCCCACACCCTCACTGCCAGCCATTCGATCGGGCCAGACAGGAAGGGCTGTGTTTCCCAGCAATGCAGAGACATTCTTAAAACCTAACCTAAACAATTCAGTCCCTGGGTTTTGCTCATTTCCTCTTAACATGTGTCCAACTCTTTGGGCCTCTTCCATTGCTCTCCAGGTGCCATACAACACTTTTATTAAGGCCTCGGGCTTTGGACCCAGAGAGAGCTGGGATCGAATCCTGGCTCTGCCACTTACTAGCTGTGTGACCGGGCTGCAGCACGAGCCCGGGAGCCGCATCCCTGCTGAGGTTGCCGACACGGCCCCCGAGCCCCGAGAGACCCTCAGTGCCACGCCAGACTTGGAGGGGGCTCAGAGAGCCTGGCAGGGCCCGGAGGGGTGTACCCCATTCTCCCAGTGAGAGAAACTGGGTGGCAGCTGCAGGGAGACCTCACCGCAACCAGGTTTGCCTCCCTCTGGGAAGTGCCAGGAAACAGGGGCGGTTGTGGGGAGGAGGGTGTGCAGCGGGCCTGCAACCCAGGCATCCCCGAGCCCCTAAGCGTCCTTCACACTCCACCCAGAGGCCGCCGGGGAGAAGGGGCCTCCAGCCCCCTGCGGACATTCCCAGTCAGGAGCTCCAGGGACCGCAGCGGCCTCGTCAGACAGGTGCCGGGAGGGTCTGAAGCATGCCTGCATCTCCCCCTCGCTCTCTTTCTCTCTTGCAGGCTCTCTTGCTCGCTTCGTCTCTGAGGGTGTCAGTCTCTGTCTCTGTCTGTGTCGCCGCCCCGAGTCCATTTCCTCTGTCTGGCTCTGCCTTTCGTTGGTCTCAGCCTGTCTCTGGCACCCTGACCTCCCTCCCTCCTGCCCCACTTCCCTTTAGCCTCCTCTCACCTCCCAGGTTTTTCTCTCTCTCAAAAGAACCCCAGCCCCATGAGGTTTCAGGAAGGTGGGGTTTGGTGACTCAGAGGCCAGGGTCCCAGAAGCCCGGCAGTGGCACAATCGCCAGCTCCCTGGGAGGCCACGGCCCCAGGAGCTGCGGCTGTGACCACCCCTTCATTTGGTCTATTGATCGTCCTCGTTTCTAACGCATCCCACATGGAGTGGCAAACAAGCAGTGCATCCTCTGCCCCAGGGTCCCTTCCTTCCAGGGAACTTTGTCATCCAAGAGCATCTTGTCTCCAGAACAGGGAGGGGATGGAGCAGCGTGGTCCCAGCCAGCAGGGTCTGGGGCAGCTAACCAGGCTTTCTGGGTTTTTCCCACAGCTCATCCGGCCCAGCTTGGTTTGGAATCGGCTGTGCTTGGCACATACTGGGCTGGAATGGCGTCACGTGTCCTGAGATGCCAGAGCCGTGAGGATGGGGCGTTAGGTGTTAGGAGATCCTCCTCATCTGTAGAAACATGTCTGAGACCCTGGCCGTCGCTGAAACTGGGAGCAAAGGGTGGTCCCCAGCGGGAGGTCTCGCCCAGCCTTGGCCCTTGGGCCTGGGTTGGTGGCACAACTGGCCCTGGATTCAGTTGGCAGGGTTGGGTCCTATTTGTTCTCTCTGCACCACCTGGTGGCATCCAGTGCCACCTGGCACAACGGACGCTACCCCTGGCACCTCTCAACTGCTGGCCAAGACCTTCCAAGTTCACCCCTTTGTAATTTCCAGGTGTCCAGCTGTCTGGGCCCCATTTTAACTGGAAGTAGGCTGGCACAGAGCTAAGCGAGCACTCCCTGCCAACTTCCTCACCGCCTAGCTTTTGATTCTAAAGCCATCTTTATGCCAATCCCACAAAAGGAAGCCCAGACCAGCAACAACAAGAAGGGAAAGAACAACAGTAAAAATGTGATGGACTCAGTGGATGTTTACAGCAGGTCTTGCGGGTCCAGAGAGGTCCTTTTGTGCAGTCTGGGCTCAGCCCGTGACCAGGACGGAGCATCTGGGCTGAGTTACTGGCCCAGCTACAAAGGCGTCCCCTTCACAGTGGCTCAGGACTCGCCAAATATTCCAGAAACAACAAGAGGGTTTGAGGTTGAAAAGTGCAGTTCAGGGATTTTGTTCATGTTCTTGTAAATGATACACAAGTATTCATCCGAGTGAATGGGAAAAGCTTAGGCAATTTAAACACAATGCAGCAAACAAGGGCAAGGCAATGAGGACAGTCTTGGACTCAGTCCCTCGCGGGGCCCCGGCCATGGGCAGTTTTCGGAAAAGGCCTGGTCCTCTCTGTGGCTGGTCTTGGAGTTGGGTGCTGGGACATTTCTAGAGGACTGGGAAGGGGGTTAGTGACATCACACCTCTTTGTGCAAATTCTGAAAGGAGTGAAGGAATGAAAGGAAGAAGGAATAAATTTTTTAAATAATCTTTTTATTCTCTAAAGAAGTACGGATTTGAGCTCTGTCTCTGTCCTCCTAAAGCTGCTTACTAGGTATTTCTCTGTTCATTTCCCCCCTATCCTTCATGCACCCACCGCCCAGGTCTGAGGTCACCATTGGTGATTATTTTTCTGTTAGCCCATTGCCCAGTTGAGGATGTGTTTATGGTTTTTTTGAATGACCTTCCCCACCCCGGTCCTATGAATTAAAGAGAGATAGACAGACAGATGAGATAAATATAGAGAGATAGATCGACATTTATATGTATCTCTCTCTCTCTCTCTATCTGTATCCATTGATTGACCTATAGACAAAGGAAACGATCAGAGACCAGGAATTGAAGGCTCTGTCACTTAACTGCCCAGAGACCCCTGCTGGTCTTCAGCGATATTAGGGACCACGCCTGCCTAGGAGTGCTCAGGGGTGTTCTAGAAAATATTTAACAACAGGCTCCTGGGGGAAGGGGAGCGGGGAAGCCCTGATTGTAGCCTTTGCTGATTTCTGTGGTGTAAACATTCCCACCATGGCTGATGTCACACTACCAGTGTGATGTCACACTACCAGTGTGATGTCACTGAGTGTGGAGTTGGGAAGAGATGCGCATAACTGGCTCTCACATAACTGGCTGTGTTTGCTGGATCCAGCACACCACACGGGAGATCATTATGGGGCGAATACAGATGGCCTCTGTCCACTGCAGCCGCAGGGGTTTGAGGCCCTTTCCTCTCAGCCGGCTCTTACCCTTTCACCTCAATTCCTGGTCCACCTTCGGCCCCTCCTCTTCCTCCAGCAAGTACAGACCAGAGGGTCAACCGTCCCTATCAATCTGCCAACCAGACCACAGCCAGAACAACAGGTCATTTTTTTTTTAAGACAGAACTATAAACCAAACCACATAAATGTATTATTTTCCCCAGATATGTAAAAAGAAAGTGTATACTTGTTACTGAAAGCAGACAGTGAGAGAAAGGACAGGGTGGCAGCCGCTGAGGGAACGGACCCACTGAGGTGGCCCAGCCCCAGAAGGTCATGGCCTGTAACTTGTGGAGTTTGTGGTTGATGGGGTGGGGATGCCTCAGGAAAGGAGGATGTGTCAGAGTGGGCGACAGCGGGCCAGCCCAGAGCCCTGGGAGGTCCCACAGGGAAAGGGAGGCCGTCACATGGATGCCAGGCCGGGCTGGGGAAAGGAGCCCTAAACACAGTCTGAGAGTCTCTTAGTACAAGGAAGTCACCTCGGAAGCTCATTTAACATAGAGGTTCAACTCCACGCACTCAAGAGAGAGAAGTGACCTTTTTAATAGTCGAGGTACTTCCACAAACCGTCCCACGCAGGAGCATACTCCCTGAGCGAGCCGAAGGGGGACACGTGGGTCTGATCGGCTAGTATTACTGCCTTATTTGGGGAGATCATCTTGCCCCTGTGTGTAAGTCTGCTGTTTAAAGACGTGCATTTTTCACCCAGCCTGGCCCCTCCGTAGAGGCGACCTCTGGGCTAGGACCTGTCCTCAGACCCAGGAGTCTGTCCCACCCTGGAGGGAAACCAGACTGGTCTGTCTTCAACATAGTGCCTTTCTGCAGGGGTTTCCAAGGGAAATTTGGACAAAGCACGATTTTCATCTGATGGGAAGGACCAGAGAGAAGCGGGCAATGAGGCTCACGAACATGAGGGAGGGAGAGGATAGGAGACTGTGGAGTAAAGTCAGTCCCAGCAGAGCCAAAGTCACCACTGTCTGACCTCGCCTTGACCCTTAGAGGGCTGAACAGCCCCCATCTCATCTTCAATGAGACTTTCACCCCTCTCCACTTTATGGTGAAATGAGGAGCAGAAAGCTCCCCCTTAGAAAAATTGGGGACCCCTGAACCAGATGTGCAC
>NW_006797481.1:2545381-2548460 GCF_000442215.2 Lipotes vexillifer | reverse complement strand
AGATGTGCCCTCTTTCCCCAGCATATAAGATGCTTTGGGGTGGTGCTCAGACACAAACAATATTGTCAGCATTCTAGGAAAGTGATTTCCTTCCCATTCATTTGTGAATCTTTCTGGCTATCTTACAGGGAAAGGTGTAAGTCCTATGGAGCAGGGGGCTTAAACAATAGAAATTCATTTTCTCACAGTTCTGGAGACGAGAAGGCCAAGAGCAAGATGTCTGCAGGGTTGGTTCATTCCTGTCTCCTTGGCTTGCAGACAGTCGTCCCGTCTTCTCCCTGTGTCATCACATGGCCTCCCCTCTGTGCACTCCTGCATCCTAATCTCCTCTTTTTAAAAAGACACCAGTCAGATTGGACTAGGGTCCCCCCTAATGGCCTCATTTTAACTTAATCACCTCTTTGGATTTCAACACATGCATTTCAGGGGGACACAGTTCAGCCCATAACACCCCAGTTTAGTGCTGACATCACTCTCTCCCGACCTTCTCTCCTTTTTAGAAAAGAGAGAGAAGACCTCAGGCTTAGAGACTTGAAGGCAAAAGAACCTGAGTCAGAGCTAATCATGTCATGTTTCCATCAACTGTACATTGTCTTCTAGGACATTTGACACTGATTGGCCACTTAGAGCAGTGATTTAATTTTTTAAAATAAGTACACTTGACAAGTGAGTGAACTCTTCAGTATTATGAGGTGCATTATGAAGGTGGTACACAGAGGACTAAGGTTTGGGGAAATGTGATCTAGCCTAAGAGGCTTAGCAAATGGGATTGGATTGATGCCCAATGGCTGGCTGTGTTAGAGCAAGAACTGGAACCCAGGGCCCTACCCCCAAGCCAGAACCTTTGCAGCAGACCCAGTGCTATGCCAATGGGCATTCGGTGTCATGCTCAGGGGGAGTGGAGCTCTGTGGTTTGGTGTCTTAGTCCATTTAGGCTGCTATAACAAAATACTATAGACTGGGTGGTTTGTAAACAACAAACACTGGGCTTCCCTAGTGGTGCAGTGGTTAAGAATCTGCCTGCCAATGCAGGGGACACGGGTTTGAGCCCTGATCCAGGAAGATCCCACATGCTGCGGAGCAACCAAGCCCGTGAGCCACAACTGCTGAGCCTGCATGCCGCAACTACTGAAGCCCACGTGCCTAGAGCCCGTGCTCCACAACAAAGAGAAGCCACCACAATGAGAAGCCTGCGCACCGCAACGAAGAGCAGCCCCCACTCGACGCAACTAGAGAAAGCCCGTGCACAGCAACGAAGACCCAACACAGCCAAAAATAAATAAAATAAATAAAATTTAAAAAACAACAACAAACATTTATTTCTCACAGTTCTAGAGGCTGGAAATCCAAGATCAGTCTGCCAGCAGCCTTCTTCTGGGTTACAGATTACTGACTTCTCACTGTTACCAGACGGCAGAAGGGGCTCAGGTTCTCTCTGGGTCCCTTGCATAAGGGCACTAATTATTGATGAGGGCCCCATCTTCATGACCTAATCACCTCCGGAAGGCCCCCACCTCCTAATACCATCCCCCTTGGGAATTAGGATTTCAACATATGGATTTGAGAGCCGGGAGAACACAAACATTCAGACTACAGCATTTAGAAAGAATGGTCTTACAGGTGACCCCACCATGTCCAGGCTGCAACACACTGGACACGTTCCTTAAACACTCTGTGCCACTGTGTCTTTATCCACAGGGCTGTGGTAGAATTTAAAATGCTAATATACATATGTGCTTAGCCTAGTACCTGGTCTGCAGTGAGGCCTTGATTAATATTAGCTATTGATCACAACCATAAAAAGAATCATGGAACATCCTCTGAAACAACTGAACCCCAGGTGTGTGTGTTATTTTTTAAAGAAAAAAATCTAGAAACAAACATCCTGTGAGCACTTCCCATACATGTACTCAAGCACATGTAAGCACCCGCTCTGGGTAATGAATGGAACCAGTGAACCGTGAATGAGTACTCAGTTTCCATCTCATGCTCCTGGGGCACATGTTAAAATGCAGATCCCTGGACCCAGAACAGGGGCTCTAGGAGGAGGGCTTGGGAATCTGTTTTAACAAGTGCCCTGCGTCATTCTGATGTGCTCTATGTGTCAGAACCACTGACCTAGAGCCAAACGTCTGCCTGTATGGCCTGTGGGCTGGCCAGCCTTTTGACAAGGCCCAGTGTGGGCCCTCCTAGCTACAAAATGAAAACAACCTTTCTCAAAACTGTACATTGTTGGAAGTATTTTCCCATAATTGACTGTAATATGGAGATGTGGGGAGGTTGTTATTGCTTTCTTTGTTTCTTTTTTTTTTTTTTTTTTGCGGTATGCAGGCCTCTCACTGTTGTGGCCTCTTCTGTTGCGGAGCACAGGCTCCAGATGCACAGGCTCAGCAGCCATGGCTCACAGGCCCAGCCGCTCCGTGGCACATGGGATCTTCCCGGACCGGGGCACGAACCCGTGTCCCCTGCATCAGCAGGTGGACTCTCAACCACTGCACCACTAGGGAAGCCCTGTTTCTTTTTTTAAGTGAAGTCTTTTACTTTGAGAGAACTGTAGATTCACACACAGTGGTAAATAATAGAGAGAGAGAGAGAGAGAAAGACCCCATGTACCCTTCATCCAGCTTCCCCCAGCAGTGACGTCTTACAAAACTCTAGTACAGCACCACAACTAGGACGGTGACATGGATGCTGTCAACTTACAGGGCACATCCATCGGCACAAGGATCCTTCATGCTTCCACTCCTGCCCCACCGGATCCTTGACCCCTGACAGCCACAAAATAGAAAGGGAGGCCACTGCAGAGGTCACACAAGGCAAAGCCACCAGCTCAGCGGTAGGAAGGAGAACCAGTGGGCTGAGGGCATGGCAGCCTGAGCCAAGGGGGCTCATTTTTTTAGGAAAACACTTCAGAGACAAATCTGTTTAAGGGGAAGCCTTAAACAAGGTGTGCGTGAAATTGAAATCTATAAAGACCCAAGGGTGAGGTGGAAAGGATGTGGGAATGGGCATCAGGGTCCCATGCTTTCTGCCGGCCTCTACTGGGGGGGACGGTGGGGGGAGACAGAGGCAGGGGGAG
>NW_006797481.1:2524990-2545166 GCF_000442215.2 Lipotes vexillifer | reverse complement strand
GACAGGGGTGTGGGGGGGGGAGTGGAAGGGGGGGCTGGGTGGAAACCCAGGGGGAGGTCAGATGATTTCTGCTTCTCAACATCTGAAACGGAAGAATCAAGAGATCAGCCAGCCCCTTCCCTCTCTAGACCTCTGTGATAGTTTTGCCCAGTGAGTAGCATCTTGGAACCTGTTTTTTCTACAGTTAAAGAAAAAAACCAGTCCAGTGAACTGGTTTCACCTCTGAAGAAACTCTGTGGTTTCTACAGCTTGAACTTGAGCAAAACTGGAACATCAGAAAATTCTTTCCTTCTGTGGCATCTCTTAAAATCTTCCAGCGAGATGCCTGATCTGTTCCCTCACCCCGTTTCCATAAAGAAAGCTGGGTGAATGAGGTTGTCTCAAAAAATATATTTTATTGTCCCTCCTTCTGCTCCCTCTGCCCGCTTCCACCGCCCTTGCCTCCTCTGGGACCCACAGAAGGAGGGTTCCTGCTGGAAGGGGTGACCTTCAAGCCAGTCTCTTCTTGAGATGAGCTGCCCAGCAGTTTGTTTGCTTTTCTTTTTCATCTAAACTCCAAATACCACAGAACCAGCACCTGCAATTTTCCCTAACACATCCTTTGAACTTGCTGCAAGTTAAACCATAGAAGGTTTCATTTCTCAGCTGCAATGTATGTCGCCTTCCCCCACCCAATTTGCTTCCAAGAAACACCCCGTGTTCCTCCTTTCCTACCCCGCCTCCCAACAACAACAACAAAATGGAAATACGAACTTCAACTGGCGCCCTTGCTTGACTCTATGTAAACAGCATAGCGAGAATAAAGCCCAGGCTCCCTCGCCCTTCTTCCTCTCACTTCTGAGCCGGGAACACCATAAATAGGGACCTCGCTGAGGGGCAGATAAGGCACATCCAGGCGGGAGAGATGTAATTAGCGGCATCGTTCCTTTGTGTGTGCAGAAGACAGCAGAATGCCACCACCCACATGATGCTTTGGCAAATGTACTGTCACTCATTTTCACAAACAGTTCAATGGGTTTTTTAAAAGTGCCTACAACAGGCAAAGAAAGGCAGGGAAAAAAAACAGAATGACAACTCAGCCAGTGTTCCAAAGTTACTTGAGAGTTGCTTTGGGGACAGCGAAGCCAAACTGACTTGATGACTCCTCAAGCCAAAGTTCAGATGGTCAGGGAGCCTGGGGTTCACGGGACAGGCAGGGGGCAAAGCGCCAGATTCACAGTCAGAAAAATTAAGCTTGAATACCCCCGTGTTCTTCATGCAGCTGTCACATGCCTCTGAGTCTTACTTTTCCCATCTGCTTAATGGGCATATTGATACCAGTGTTTTACCTCTAGACTTCTGGTGAGGCTCAAAGGAGATCACTTGGAAGAGTGAGTGCTTTGGGATCTATAGGATAGGTACCGTTGTTTAAGGAAGCCAGAATGGCAAATCACCCTGCAACACTGAGTATTAACTCTTCCACAGAGGCAACCCCTCTGGCCTCCCTTCATTAAGAACAAGGGTTAATAAAGTAACCCAGAACCTACACACTCCAGTCTCAGAGCAGCTGCACAGTTGACGAGGCACAGTCCAATGTGTTTTCCTTTTATTTCCTCCAAACCCTGAAGGAGATCCAAATACCAAGTTCTGAGAACTTGTTAAAATCCCTGTTTCTCTCTCATCCTCTCCCCTCACCCCCGGCAGTCGCCCTGGCACCCCTTCGTGCTCCTCTCTCCCCTCTTCCCCACCTTTCTGTAGGATGGAGCTCAATCGAGCCTCTCTGGCCTAGAAAGAATCCTTTTTACTTGTGAGGTGGTGATCCAGCTGGCAGTGATGGGATTCTTGAGGGCAGCTGGTTACAGAGGAAGGCTCTGGGGTTAATATTTATTTTTTATACCAAGGCGATTGTTTCTTTTGATGGTGTCCTCAAAGCTCTCCGGGGCCCAAACTTAAGAGTTTGTGCAAATGTTGAAAACAAATTATGCCTTTGGGGACTTTTCTTTTCCTCCTAACTCTCCCTTTTAAGCTCATTTCCTGCTTTCCCTCAGGGTGAAAATGAAGATTTGAGTTCCTGCCTTTCTTGAGAAGCATCTTCCAGAACATAAACCCACAGCCTCTCAGAGCTGAAAGAGGCTTCAGGGTTCAGCTAGTCCAATCACAGGTGATGTCTGAAGGCCCTGTCCCACGCCCCACAGGAAGGTGCCCAGCCTCTGCTCGGATGCCTCCAGGGAGCGGGGATACTCCTCCTACTTGAGGCTCAGCAGATGATGTCTGACTTCTTCCCAAGTAAGCCCTCCCTGAGGGGTACTCTGGCCTCTATGTCCAGGCTCCACACCTTCCCGCCCCACACACCCAGCTCCCAGGGGAGGTTGTAGGAAGGAAATGACCCAGGAATACCCACATCTCTTGTGCAGGAGGTGCCCCAAATGTCTGAGGAGATGCAAATTTTGAAGGAGAATGACTTAACCTTGATCAACAAGAACTCCAGTGGCTTCTTAGATTCACAGCTGAAGTTGTTTCCGAGAAGGGAATTGGAAAAGCGCTGCAGTCAAGAGCATCGGCCGCAGCCGGGACTGCTGAGAGAGGCCAGCTCCCAACATTTCAATTGAGACGTTTAAATCATTCACCAAGGAAATATTGATATTCTCATGGAAAAAGGGTGCTCAACTCCCCTTGCCTGCTGAGATTGAGGGAAATGGCCTCTTTGGTGTGGAATGGGAGGGGAGAGTCAATAGCCCTGGAAAACTGCAATGACAGGGTTTAAATCCACCCTGATGTTAAGTCATGCCTTGGAGATACATTATTTATGTCCCTTTCCTCTCAGTGGCTGGAGAAACACAAGAGCAGGGCTGGCCTTGTTCATCTCTGGGTCCCACACTGCCTGGAGCTCAGGGACTGTCACATGAGATTTATTCAACCAGCACCTACTCAAGAGAACAGGTTTTCTAGAGAGGGCATTCACAAGGCCACTGAATCACTCTATTGGCTGGATTAAGACCCAGGCCTTGTTCGTTGAAACTTTATATTGTCTTTTTCCATTTTCTTCTTTGGGAGTGAACTCTGAGTCAGAGATGACCTCAGAGGACTTGTCCTAACACAGTGTCTTTGGGTTACTTACACCACCAGGGATGCTCCCTTTTTTTTTTTTTTTTTTTTTTTTTTTTTTGTTGTGTGCGTGTGTGTGTGTGTGTGTGTGTGTGTGTGTGTGTAAATAAGAAAGATGTAGGTGCATTTTCAGATAAGCAATAAAAGAAAGAATCTAAGGTAAACTGAAATTTTTACCCGTGTCCCCTGCATCGGCAGGCGGACTCTCAACCACTGCGCCACCAGGGAAGCCCATGGGATGCTCCCTTTTTAAACAGGTACCTGAAACCCCCCGGGTCAGTTTCCCTGGGGCGGGGCTCAGGAGTGTTCGTTGCAGTAAGGTTCCCAGATGTTTCTGATGCGTAGTGAGGTTTCCTAACCTAGGAAGCACCGCTCTAGGTAAGGAGGTGGTGTTCTCTGTTCATTTAGTTGAGACAAAACTGTGCTTGTTCACTTTGTCTTCTGGCTGCTTGCAATCCTTGCAGCTGAAGTTAGCAGATGCTGGATTCATACTGTGGTTCCCAAACTGCCCACCGAGGCACCCAGAGGCCACCGCAAACTGACAGGAGTGCCAGAGGATATCTTACACTTTCAAGGGAAACACAGGGATAGCTGACGCTGAATTAACTCAAGGTGGTTCATGGTTTCAACCCTAGATCATGCTACATTCCTTCTGATGGAGCCATATCTTTCTAAAGCTGGGTTTTTGGTGGTTGCTGTGATAAAAAGGAAGCACCGCATGAAAATCGCTATGGGGCAGGATCTAAGGGTGGTGGCGTCAATCTGATTCCAAGGTTTGAGAAGCTGGCTGGAGCCCACAGGTGCACACATTCCATCAGTAAGTAATTTTGGTTATTTTTGAATGAAATAGAAATACTCTCTTTAAATTTTGATGTATGTGTGTGATTTTTTAAATCAACTATGAAGTTGTTAGGACACAAATACTTATTAAATTGTCTGGACCTGTTTAATAAATGGAAGAGTTAGCCTGGGGTTTGTTTGCTTAACGTAAGAACACTGAAAAGATTTATGAGACTCCAAGGGTATCGTGAACTGAGAAAATTCAGGGGCCTCTGGACTAAGGAGAAAGGTCAGCAGACGTAATGTTAATTTATCCTCAGAAGTAAAGGAAATACAAGCTAAATGACACCATGAAGAAACAATAAAACAAGTCAAGAATGTGGAGCATTTTATACTATACTTACCCTGGTTTCTTCGAAAAAGGCAACGCCATTAAACAAAAAATAAAAAAGATTGGGAGGCTGGTCTAAATTACAGAGAGACATTACAATGCTAGCTCCTTGATTGGATCCTGGTTTGAAAAAAGGACACTTCAAAATGTCCTGTCGTTTGAGAAGTTTTAATACGGAGTTGGTATTAGATGATATTGAGAATAATTGTTCAGTTTACTAAGTGTAATAAATGTTATTACTTTAGGTGAACCACTACATCTAATTTTCTTTAAAATAGTTTGGCAAAAAAATATGAACATATAGAGGAAACATGGCTAATAATTAATAATAATTAGTGGTAACTATTAACAATGATTAAATATAGACAATGGTTTTATTGTAATCGTATTTTTACTTTTCTGAATGTTTTGAAACTCTTCCTATAAGTAGTATTTTTTTTTAATTTATTTGTTTTTGGCTGCGTTGGGTCTTCATTGCTGTGCGCGGGCTTTCTCTAGTTGTGGTGAGCAGGGGCTACTCTTCGTTGTGGTGCGCGGGTTTCTCATTGCGGTGGCTTCTCTTGTTGTGGAGCACGGGCTCTAGGCACAAGGGCTTCAGTAGCTGTGGCTTGTGGGCTCAGTAGTTGTGGCTCATGGGCTCTAGAGCACAGGCTCAGCAGCCGTGGCATACGGACAGCTTAGTTGCTCCACAGCATGTGGGATCTTCCCGGATCAGGGCTCGAACCCATGTCCCCTGCATTGGCAGGTAGATTCTAAACCACTGCGCCACCAGGGAAGCCCTATCAGTAGTTTTCATAAAGTAGCAGGTTAGTGGTAAACTGAGCAATGCAACTGGTCAGCACTGAAGAAGCAGGGATGTAAAGATATGGACGAATCCACTGAAGTCCCTCCCAACTTTGCCACAAAATTGTACAAAGGCAGAATGGCACCTTGGCTGGTAACTATCTTGCAAAGTAACTAATTTTCTTAATGAAAACAATCAGAAGAAAGTCTCAAAGAGTTCTGTGCATGAAGGAGGGGCCACTTTATTCTCACTCCACACAGCTGGACAAGGAGTTGGGGACAGGGTACCGAGATCTCCATCCGTGAGAACCGAGACAGGAAATACAGAAGGTAGGATGAAAAGCACAGCTTCTTGAGAAGATGCCCCTTAAAAGTTGTCCCCCAGATGCTGGCATTGGTCTGTAGCTGGACCTGGTAGTGATTCCATGTGTGTAAACAAATGTGGACAGTCACTGAGCTGCCCACTCGATATTTGTATATTTACTGAACATTAATTATTCCTCAGTTTTAAAAAAAGCCATCCCCTTACCCGTAAAATAATAATGCAGCCCAGAGAGCTGGGGAGGAAAGAGAGAAATTTTAACCTCTTATCTTGGAGGCTTCAGAAATAACTACATTTCAGAACTAACACCAGAGATAAAAGATGAGGGTTTGGAGATATACTTTTAAAATCCACCGATGAGAAAGAGAGAAATTTAATATCTCAACAATTTTAAACCTTTAAGCCTCTGTGCACAAAGCTAGTCATTTCTTGATCTCTTTGTTAATGCGGTTTTTGTACCAGGCAGTTTATTGTACAAAGTCCTTCAGTTCTTTAATAAACTCACATCAAAACATTGTTTCCAAGTGCTTAAAAGAAAATTAACAGTGACTTTAGAAATGAATGAAATGAACAAAACAGTCCTCTCCTGATGGCCTGTCTGGGTCTTTGGGGCCAGCAGAGGCCAAGGTGGGGGGCTGGGGGGAGCGGGGCCGGGGGGAAGAGGCAAAAGAAAACCTCAGTGTAAATGCAGGAAGTGCCTCATCCTCCTGCCTAACCAGCTGTGGGACCGTGGCGGCTAGGAAGAGTGCCCACCTTCCTGCCACTCACACCTAGAAGCCAGGGCGGTGGCCCTGGTCAGCGGGCATGGACCTGGCAGTTCCAGGGCTGCCCCATCCCCAGACCCGGGCTCTCGGAAGGTGGTTAGCACAAAGACCCTTTTACAAGTGGACCTGGGGAGGGGGCACCGCAGGGCGCCTCTGGGGTGGTGGGGACCCCTCGGGTGGGGACCCGTCCCCGGGGGTGGGTGTGGTGCCCAGGGCCTGGTAGGGTCCTCCGCCGCTGCCGGCCCCGCCCCGCAGAGAGACCAGCTGCGTCCTCTCTCCATGGCTCAGCAGCTCCCCCGTGAGCCCGAGCCGGGAACTTCAGTAAAGCTGTCCCTGTGCCGGGTTCCCTCCTCTCGCAGAAGCAGAGTCGGGGACATCCTGGAAAGCAGGAGGGCAGCTCCTCCCCGGGGAAACCATCATTCTCGCAGGCCGAGGGAAAGTCGCCCAGGAAACGAGCAGCTCCCCAGAGGACATCTACTGGATTCCCTTCCCTTTCCTTCAGACGCAGAAGGGCTCCAGAAGAGACCACCAGCTCCCTGTTTTCACTGCTTTTCCCTGGTCAGAAGCCAACCCCTTCTGTCAGAGACCCTCTCTCAGACTTCCTGTCCTTTAACTTGGCCACTTGGCTGAACTAGGAACCTGGCTCCAGGTTGGCAACGGAGCCCCCTCCCGGCCTTGATACCCAATCCCAGGCCCATCCTGGTCTCCCCTTCCCCCCGCCCCCACAGCTGCCCTCCACGTCCTCTGGTGCTGACCCTCTCCTGCTCTGAGACCCACTCACTTTCTACATCAATCATTTGAGCCCTATTCAGATCCAGCTCCCTGGCCCTGGGGCTCCTCCTGTGTTCACTCAAATGACATAAAGGAAGAGCCCCAGCCAAGGACTCAGGAATTGCCCAGACTAGGAATCTGCTACATCTTTCCTTTGTGACCTTGAACAGACTACATGACTCTGGATCATTAATATTTATTGACCCCCCCCCATGGGCCAGGAACTGTGCTATGTACATTATATGTATTATCTCATTAAATCTCATTGAGTCAATGTTATCCCCATCTAACAGGTGAGGGGATTTAGGCTTGGAAAGATATGTGACTTGCCCAAGATCACACAGCTAATAAACGTTGGAGCTGGGTTAGAATTTAGGCAGTCAAACTCCATGACATGATCTTAATCAAAGTTCTCATGCTAGTCAATAGTAAAAAAGTAATAATAATAATAAAAATAATTGAGAGAGAGTCTTCCACTGCTAAGATTCTGGGGAAAGCTGCAAATTTAGTAGAAGTGGACCCACATTTTCATGTCTCCAGATGGGCCATGACCTTAACCACCTAAGAAAATTCAGAGAAATACTGCTTCCAAGAGGGGAAGGGACAGCCCTCCTGGGAGACCAGGGTCTCACCTCTGTAGTCACCAGGATCTGTAAATACAGATATTTACAAGGCAGCCGGTGGCACTATATTTCTTCCCCATTCATCTTACGAGGGTAAGAGAGGGGACATGTGGACCAAAAGCCACATACTTGCAAAGGCATCCTTCCTCTGGAGACCAAGAAGCAGCAAATTCTTTTCCTGGGAACATCTCCATCAAGCAGACATCTGTTACTCTTAGGCGATCTGTATGCCATAACAGTTTTAAAAACAGAGTTTAAATGCTTAAATAAGAAGGAAACAGTTTGCCCGTGTTGCAAAATAGCATATAAACTGTGCTGGAATTAGCACAAGGGAAACATTTATCTTCCCTAGATAATCTTGAAACTGGACTTTTTTTTTTTTTTTTTTTTTGCGGTACACAGGCCTCTCACTGGTGTGGCCTCTCCCGTTGCGGAGCACAGGCTCCGGATTT
The DNA here is from genome assembly GCF_000442215.2 of Lipotes vexillifer. Lineage (NCBI taxonomy): Eukaryota > Metazoa > Chordata > Mammalia > Artiodactyla > Lipotidae > Lipotes > Lipotes vexillifer. The sequence continues at coordinate 2,537,196 of NW_006797481.1, read as the reverse complement.
GTTTTTTTTTTTTTTTTTTTTTTGGATGGTGTATAATTATGTTTACTGGCATGGAAAGATGGTCATGATATAGCACCAACTGGGGAAAAAAACTGGTTGCAAATACCAAACCAGACTTTTTAAAGGAGCATTTGACTCTACCTCCCTTGCTGGGGCAAAGTACTCTCTGCATATCCTGCGAGGGAAAAAGAAGGATGGGTCAAGACCAGCTGGGTGGCGGCCTTGTCCCTGAGAGAGCAGAAAGAGAGTCCCATTTTTTAGCTGGAATGGCCAAAGATTTGTCTGAGCTGAAATCTGGCCCAGCCTGGTATAGAGAAAGATGGTGGGCTGGGAGGGGGTGTGCGGAGGGGTCTAAAAGACCTGGGTTCCAATCCTGGCAGCACCAACCATGAGCCATGGTGACCTGGTGCAGGTTCAATGCCTCCAAAGGTCAGCCCCCTTTGATATAGTGGAAGCCACACCCACTGCCCAAGTTCGACACCATGTGCAGTGCGCCTTGCACAATGCCTGGCACGTGGGAGGTGCTCAGGAAGTGGTGGGCCTCCCAATTCTGCAATCACAAGGGTTGACCATTACCAAAGGGCAACACTGGAGTGCCAGGCTGTGAATGAGACCAACCAAAATGTGAGATCCTGACCCACTTGACATTCCTTTGCTCACTCAAGGAACATTTATGGAGGGCCGACCACGTGGCTGCTCGGGGCCAGGCAGTAGACTCACCTCTGGGAACTCAGTGAAACACATCCCGTCCCTGTCCTTGGGGAGAGAGGTCATAAGCTGGTAACAGAGAAATAGCCACGTGCCACGGCTCTGAAGGCGCTGGGAAGCGGGCAGGGGGATGCTTAGTGGGGTCCTCGGGAAAGACCTCTCCCAGGAGCTGACATTTGGCCTGAGAGCCAAGGAGCCGCGGTCAGGAGGAGGCAGCCTGTGCAGAGGCTGCAGGAAGCAGCGTCCGTGCTCTGCTCACATCTGAAATGAGCAGTAGAGGGACAGAAGGTGAGCTGGGGCGGGGATCAGCTCTCCTGGCTTTGCAGTCCTGAGGCCATGGCCATGATCTGAGCTTTCATTCTGAGCACAAAGAAAGGCCCAGAAAGGGCTTATCCAGGTGAGCAACCTGGTCAGGGTTTTGCTTTTAAAAGGTGGATGCTGGATGAAGATGGGGAGGGGGTGTGCAGTGAGGACTAACCTGTGCGGAGGCTCCATCGGGCAAGGCACGAGAGAGGCAGCTTGGTCAGGGCCCAGGGCTGTGGAGGTGGGAAGGATGGATGCATTCAAGATAGATTTTGGAGCAGAATTTAGAGGACTTGCTGATGGATCAGACTAGAAATCAGGAAAGGGGAGACCCTCAGGCCACTTCCAGGTCTCTCAACCCAGTGGCTTTCTGGGAGTTGGGAAAAGGTCCCCCACTTTCTCCAGGTGGATGCAACACTGTGAATGCCCGTGCAAGCACCCAGCCAGTGTACCCTGCAAGACACTCACTCAGAGGCCCCAAGGAGGGACCCCCAGGTTTCTGCTTCAGTAACTTTGGACTTGCAAAGTTTGCAGTGCCTGTGGGAATCCAAGGAGAACCATTTGGGGACCATTTCGACAGAGATTCTACCCCTGCCCCCATCTGTGTGTGAGGTTTCTCCCCTCCCTGCCCAGGCGTCAGCCCTTTCACAGTGCTCACTGCAGTGTAAGAGAAGAAACACAGTTTTAAAACCCTGGAAGCTAATGGTACAACAAGACCATTTAGCACTTAAATAAATGTTAAGTTCTAGACCATCCGCGGCCAAAATGAAAGTAAATAATGACAGAATGCGAGTCATGACTGCGCTTGCCGAGCATCTGCCAAGCGTATAAACAGTGTGCTCACAAATTCAGAGCGGGGTCCCGGGAGTTGGGTACCAGTTCAGCAGCTCCCGACTCTAACACATGAAAGGACATATTAGCAAAATCGTAATGGGAAACGCAGTTAACTAATTCTTTATTCTCTGGAGTTAACCTGAGACTGGAATTTTAAAAGCTCATCCCCACAAGAACAGAGAGTACTCATTCTCATGTTTTTCGAATGAAATCACTTCACCGCCCGTGTCAACATGAAGCCTAATTAACCCCCTGGTATTTAGGGAAAAGACAAAACAACTGAGCATGTAAACTTAAGAGGTGAACACAACCAGCCAGTCCTGTCCCCTCAGTCTCTCTCCCAGGGGCTGGTCACTTTCTTTCTTACAGAGGAGTTTTTGGTTAAAAACCCCATCTCATCTCCCGACCAGCTGCTGGCAGGGTTGATGCTCCATTCTTTCTTTTTTTTTGAACTTTGTATAGCATGACTTTTGTCTATTTTATGGCTGCACGTCACAGCCTGTGGGATCTTAGTTCCCTGACCAGGGATCGAACCCATGCCCGCTACAGTGGAAGTGCGGAGTCCTAGCCACGGGACTGCCAGGGAACTCTCCATGCTTTACTCTTTAATCCTCCTACATTCCTATAGCTAGTATGTGGCCTGGGATGTAGTAGGTGCTCATTAAGCATCTGTTGTAGGAGTAAAGGAGCATCTTTACCAAAATGCCAGTATTCACCCCAGCGCTGGGCCTCCCTGGGGCCCTGTCCAGGCAGAGGATGAACCAAAAAGGGAGCTGGGGTCGGGAGATGGAAGGTTTGGTTCCAGCCTCAGACTCCACCACTCATAAGCACGTGTGAGTCATGTCCTTTGTTTTGGTTTTCCCATCTCTAAAATGGGAGAAATAGATGTTCTCCCACTTTTTAAGGTTTTGTGTATGAAGCAATGGGAAAGAAGCCTTTGGAAAGGTGTTCTTCAAGTGTGAGGTGACCCCCGCCCTGCCTTGGAGGGGAGTTCTGTGATTGAGAAGGCAAGATGGTGCAGGAGTGTGAATCGCAACTGACTCTGAGAAAGCTGGGCGGGTCAGCAGAGTGGATCTGGAGGTATCATTAATGACTGAAAAGTCACAGAGGAAAATGTCACCAAGGCCGTGCTCTCTGCATACAGGAGATGGAGATCAGGGCACAAACTGGAGAGCCAGCAGAAAATGTAAAATGTGAATGGCCTGTTAGAAGGCAATAGGGAATGATGGGGCCTGTAGCCAACTGGAGATTACATTTGCGCTCTGCCCAAGGCAATTGCACTGAAAGCTTTCAGACACATGCCCCATCAAACACAACATCTATGGCCCGCGGGTTACGATTTTGAGGCCCTGCAGACAGTTGTCATAAGCGTGTTTTATTCTGATGCTTTGACCTCTGGATCCTGGCTGGCACTGGAGGGACTGCCCCTCGCAGTGCCAGCTGATTCTTAGAGACAGAAAATAACTGACAGATGCAGAGCTCACATGCCCAGGTCCCTTCTTTATGGGGCTCTCACACTCTGGGCCACCTGCCCTAATGACTCAGGCCCAGGTACCAGTTAGGGACAGTCCCTAAGGCCCAGAGCCCACGGAAATGATACAAACTAGCCAAACCTACCCTTTGCCCTGCCTTTTCCAAGGAAACCAAATTAAAGGCTTTTGCCTACGTTTCCCTCACTCTCTCCACCTTCTGACCGACCCTGGTAATTCCCCACGTGGCCCTGCACGGTGTGACCTGCTCCTTTCTCTTAGAAACTATCATCATTTCAATGATAGTCGTCTCCTGATCTGCTGGGCTCACCACACCTGAATAATAATAAAACCTACATTTTAGAACACCTGTGCACTGGAGCATGAATCGTCATGGCTGCTATACTCCCCCCATTGACTCTTGGCACCTAACACAATCCCTAGCACGTTGCAGACACAATTTAAATATTAATCAATAAATGGACGGATGGACAGACATAGGGTGAAAGTGAAAAGCTGGGCAGAAGCATCCGTCTGGCTACACAGAATCCCTACACTTCTGTCTCACTTCTGCAATGGCTTTAGGAAGCTGAATTCTGTACCTGCCTCAGTTCCGCGACTGGCAGGGATGCAGGCAGCCTGGCCAGAGCAAGCTGGGGGAAGTGCTGTGAGAAGTAAGCCGTGGCTGAACATAGGCAGCTCACCCTCCCACCCGCATTCGGCTTTTCAGGCAGCTCCTAAGCCAGAGGCTTTCTTCTGGCAGACAGTCTTCCAGCTAACTCTGGCTGTTTCTTTTATGTGCTAATGAAGAGCTCACCACCTCAAAGGGCCTCTGAACCCAGGGGTAAAAGGGTAAAAGCCAGAAAGAGGGTTCCCAGCCCACCTGCAGTCTCTGGGACCTGCCCAGCACAGGCTCTCAAAAGAGAGCACCAAGCAGCTCGCCCAGTTCCCTGGCACCTTGAAATTATCCTGCATCTGCGACAGTGCAGTGGGGGTGTGGGTCTCCATCCCTGCACTTTTCTGGCTAGTAAACTGCAAGTTGAGCTACAGAACCCATGTTGTTTTTATTCCTTTTACTCTTTCAAGTGCATCAATCTGCCTGTTTGAAGATGGACTGAATTTCCCAGATGACAGGGCCCTTGGGTGTCATTCTCAGCATTACTATCTCATCCCAGGCAGAGAGAAGGCATGTCGGGGATGAACTGGGGGAGGCAGAAAACCCCGTCGGGGGGATCAAGCATTTGCTGTTTCTGATGAATGCTCAGTTGGGTGGTTTGGTTGGCAGCAGTGAATGGCTTCCTAAGACCATCCCTTCCCCAGGTCCAAGGTGGAAGGACAGGGGGCATTCGACCACAGTGAATGGACAAGGAGAATCCGGGGAACTGCCCGAGTGGTCGCCCTAGGAGAGGGTGGTCAGTAGGGTGACTATGCAAACTGGTTTCACCGAGAACAGAACCAGCTGATGCCTATTATCCCAGCGTAATGATTAAGCTCACTCCCCTTCTCTCTCAAGTGTCCCGGTTTGATTGATAAATCATACAGTCATGCTCATCAGCAGGGAATTTTGCAAATGGGAACGTCTGACTTGGAAGGCTCTCAAGTAAGAGTCTGGTTGCTTTGTTTGTACAAACAGGAGCTTAAGGTTTGGCAAACATGCTGGAGGAGGTCTGGCAGCAGCAGACGGCAGGAACAATGAGCAGAAGGGAACTGTGCCTGACCTTGGGCTCTGCTGCGGGTGCCTGGGCCCAGCAGGACTTCACTCACAGCCTCTTCACCCAAGAGGGGGCTTCCAAAGACAGCATTGCCTTCCTCTGGTTGAAGTCTCAAGCCCAGAGTTAACAAGTCTAGCAAGGGGTAGGCATCAAGAAGAAAGGGTTTCACCAAATGGGCTACAAGAGAAGGGAACATCCCCCCAGCTCCATCATCAGCACGGGCCGGTGCCACCAACCCATTCAGCACCACCTTACATCACCATGGGGACCCTGAACAGTCTCCCATTTGTCTTTCTTCCTGGTTGAGATCTTGTTTCTGTCAAAATGAACTATTTATCTTTGTTGCATGAAATGTCACGGATTACGGGCAAAACCAGAACAAACCCACATGCAAGAAATAAGAGCCCTCTGATGATACCCACACTCAGCTCCCCAGATCTTTAGAGGCTGTGATGAATTTTCTTTTTCCAGCACTGAACTTACTCTCTAGAAGTATTTAACCCAAGAGGCACCTGACAGACAAAACCCCAGTGACCTGAGTTTGTCAGATCAATTGATTCTTGAGCTGGTTCACCAAGTGAATCTGTGGACACATGTGACCCACCCACAGAGGCAGGACAAAGACTTCAGAGGTAAGAGGTGGCTGTACGTTCACCTGGTGGCCTCACATGAAGTTTAATCAAGCTGTGAAATACTCAAACTGTCCAGTGTTTTAAGGACTATTCCCCCTTTGGGTGTGTGTGAGAACTAAAACTTCAAAGCTATTTGTCTTTTTATGTAAGATTAGCCATCATGCAAAACTTACTGGTCAAGCAGGTAATAAAATACACATATTCCATGGAAGGGTTTTGCACATTTCAGTCCTTGCAGATAACAAAGAGGTTATAAACCCTGCACGGTCCCGAGAGCGAGCTCCTTCACTTCTGAAAGCTGCCAGTCCTGTCAGTGTCTTGAGGGCTCATGTATTATAAATTCTCGAAGCTCTTTTAGCTGCAGTCTGGGCATCGGGTGGATCTTCGTCCTCTTCCTCAGTTCGCTTGTGTTTTAAGAACAAGTCAGACTTTAAGAAGCGGCTGTAGCTGTCATATTTCATAAGGTTGAAGATCTAAGGGGAAAAGGAAAAAACATCTGAAGTGTGAGGCTAATCAGGCTATGAATCATCCAATCAAATATTTATTAAATACCTATCATGTGCTGAGGAAAATACATGCCAAACACACAAAGAAAGTTAAGTAAGTCGTGTGCTAGACAAGCTGGATTTCCTGGATGTTTTGTGTCATTATGAAACTATCTCAATGGAATATAAGAGCTTAGAGAGTCAAACGAAACAAACCTATCTATATCTTCCACGCAAGTGTAGGTTCTCACAGCACTGATTTATACCCTTGTATCAAGAGGTCCTTTAAGAATTTCCACTTTATTTGGGTAGATAATACAGGGATGTATTTGCTCCAGGAACTTGAGATAGCAGAAGAGAAACCATTTCTGTAGAGACGACAGTGTAATAGGCCACTGTCACTGTCATATCAGACGATGTCAATATTGTTAAGACCCCCGGAAGTCTGGCATCCAAGATCTCAAACAAACCTATTATTATGCCCTGAAACAAAATGGGGCTTATTCAATACAGGTCAGGGAAGTGAAACGGTAGTCCTGGCGAGCAGAGGCTTCGGGAACAGGCCTTAATTAAAGAAAATAGCGGTCAGCTGCGGAATGCAAACACCTGCTTACTCACACAGTTCCAGGAGTGCATCTCTGGGAGAGAAATCATTCCAAGGTATATGCTCATCAGGCGCAAGGGGAGAAACCCTGACAGATTAGAGGGCTGCCGCCTGCCTCACCCCAAGTCCTCAGAGAGTTGCCCCCGCTCTTCTCAGCCACGGTCCCTCTTCCCAGCATCCCCCCTCCTCCCACCCCATCCTTTGCCACCACCCTCCTCCCTTGCCCTGCAAAGGGGTGGGAAGAGGAGAAGCAAAAGGGAAACGCTTTCTGGCGGTCGAGGGATACAGTCTCTTTCGAGAAATCTCTCTCCATCTCTCTCAGACCTTTCAACCGAAATTTCAGGGCATTCTGCAGACCAAAAATCCGCCCTGCGCACCCTGGTGCCTTCACTTACTGCACCACCAATGGGCTCAACAAGTGGAAAGTTCCAGGGGTGTCTAGAATGCTGCTCACCACCAAGGCAGGGTTATCAAGTGGGTGGTAAAACGTCTTTTAAATCTGTCCTCTCTCAACAGGCACACAAACTACTTTGTAAATGAAATGTCTGATGGTGTCCAGGGACTCAGAAAATCTACCTGGGGGCTGGGAGAACTGGACCTCAGCCTTGACACCTTCGTTTTCCCAAGACGGCTTCAACCATGAGGGAACCGCTTAAATCATTTCGCTTTCAGCAGAGTTGGGGTTTTCTTTAAACTCTTCAGCTACTGCCTGCCCTTCCCTGGGTGTCCTTCCAGTCTTATCTCACTGCTCAGAAAGACCACGCCTCTGTAAGCTCCCACCTTGTGCCTCTCCATGGCAGCCATCTATTTTGTAGCCATCTTGTAATCCTAGACTGACCGGCTACGGTTTGGAGAAATTATTCATTGAAAAAAAAAACACCTCCCAGAAAATACTAGAATCATAGCCAGGGGTGAGACGGGGGATGAGGAATGCCATTATCATTTCGTGCAGGTGTTGCCATCCCTCACCACCTGCATTATTCGGCCCTTCCTGGCACAAGAGCCCCCAAAGGGAACTTTGAGATGCCCACCAAGTTCACAGTTTGGAACGATGCTCGAAAAGTGACTAGTGAAACCAGCTTCGCGAGTGCCCCTCCTGGCCCCCAGCCCCGCACCCCATCCCGACCAGGTCCGCAGCGGATGGGACCCAGCTCTGCCAGCAGGATGCGGTTCGACCCAAGTGTCTCGTCTGAGTCTTCACGTGTGGGAGTGGAACATCCTGTTTGCCTGCTGTGGCTCTTCAAAGAAGAGAAGCAAAAAGGCTGGGGCTGGAGGCACCTGGGCCAGGCTGGAGGCAGTGGGGGAGGGAGGAGGGGAGGTGGCTTCAGCTGAGCGGCTGGCAGGACTCACTCGGCCTCCAGGAGATGCCAGGACACCACAGGCTCGGCTGCCCCTTTGGCACTCCTGGCGTCAGCAAGCGTGAGGGGAGGGGGCTGCGAGCTATTTAACAAGAGCAGAGGGGCTGCTCCCTGCCGTGGGCGGGTGTGAGATGCCCGTGAAGGCCTTCAGGCTGGGGCTGCCCTCTCCACGAGCCCTCACCTGCTTCCAGGTGCAGCTCCTGATGCCGCCGAGTCAGGGGGTGGCAGCTGCAGCCATCAGATTGGGACAGATTTAAAGAAGAAAAGGGATGCTGATTCCAAGAGTCTCATTTTCTGGGGCTGTGAGCTGCCTGGTATCTCTGCACGGGGTCTTCACTGCCACCGGCAAAGGGTCTCCTGGGCACTGGCCTAGGAGCTCATGGCAATAGGCAGCTCCCATCCCAGGGCTCCTCGTGGTTGGTGCTCAGTGAAGATGGCTTAGAGGATAGAGAATGTCCTAAAAATCTCTTTCCAGAAAGTGGCCAGGACTTCCCTGGTGGCGCAGTGGTTAAGAATCCTCCTGCCAATGCAAGGGACACGGGTTCGAGCCCTGGTCTGGGAAGATCCCACATGCCGCGGAGCAACTAAGCCCGTGCGGCACAACTACTGAGCCTGTGAGCCACAACTACTGAGACCACGTGCCACAACGACTGAAGCCCGCGCACCTAGAGCCCGTGCTCCACAACAAGAGAGACCACCGCAATGAGAAGCCCATGCACTGCAACAAAGAGTAGCCCCTGATCGCCACAACTAGAGAAAGCCCACGCTGCAAAGAAGACCCGACACAGCCAAAAATAAAATAAAAATAAATAAAAGTTTAAAAAACAAAGTGATTGATAAATTTTTAAAAAAAGAAAAGAAAGAAAGTGGCCAAACACCAGGTACCTAGCTGCTGACCACAGCCTTCTTCATCACGGGGCAAATGGCCATGACGGAGGTCCAACAAACATTCACCCAGTGAATGAATAGACTCCACCCACCGAGCAATGACAGAGGGTTGGCAAAACAATTCAGGGTGGTACCAGCCCCACTAAGAGCACCTTCAAACCACACGCCAGGCAATGCATGGAGCATCCTCTCTAATCCTCACCGAACCTGAGGACCCCAATCACACAGGGGAAGGACGGAGGACTTGGAGATTTGGTGTTTTGCCCCAGTGGCTGGTATGTTGTCAGCTCAGCTGCCATGACAAGTACTAAGGACTGGGTGGCTTGAAAATCAAAAATTTCTTTCCTCAGAGTCCTGGAGGCTGGAAGTCCAAGATCAAGGTGATGGCAGCGTTGGTTTCTCCTGGCTTGTAGGCGGCCATCTTCCCCAGAGTCATCTGGTCTCTGCTCTGTGTGTGTCTATGTCCTAATCTCCACTCCTTATAAAGACACTGGTCAGGCTGGAGTAGGGCCCACCCCAAGGACCTCATTTAACGTTAGTCACCTCTTTAAAGACCCCCATCTCCCAACACAGTCACATTCTGAGGTACTGGGGCTTAGGAGTCTGACATATGAATTTGAGGGAGACAAAATTCAGCCCATAACAGTGAGTAAAAGAGGGTGCAAAAAGGATGCAGGATGCAAACTCTGGCCGTCCGGCTCTCGAGCCCACACTCCTAACCTCCAGGTTATCCTGCCACTCATATGGCAGAGCAAGAGGCAGTCATCAAAAATGAAGATTGCATAGGAGTTTAACATGGAAAAATGTACGTGAGTGTTAAGTGACTGAACACAGAATTTTTAAAATGCACGTAAACTAAAAACAATGATCCCAAATACCTTCTTTAACGAGTGCTTGTGTGTATAAGTGGGAAATAAACATCCCCAAAGGTCAGTATAGTAGGTTGAATCGTGTGCCCCCCCAAGTTTAGGTCCACCTGGAACTTCAGAATGTGACTTTATTTGGGAATAGGGGTAGTTCAGGATCTCAAGATGACATCATCCTGGACTTAGGGTGGGCCTAAATCCAAGGAGTGTTGTCATAAGAAAAGGAGAGAACACACACCCAGAGAGAGGAAGGCCATGTGAAGGCAGAGGCAGAGATTGGAGTTGGAGTGATGCAGCCACAAGCCAAGGAACACCAAGGGCTGCCAGCGGCCACCAGCAGCTGGAAGAGGCCAGGAAAGAGTCTTCCCTCCAGCCTTTAGAAGGAGCACAGCCCTGCCGACACCTCAGTTTCAGGCTTCTGGCCTCCTGAGCTGTGAGAGAAAAAAATGTCTGTTGTTTTAAGCCACTCAGTTTACAATAATCTATTACGACAGCCCTTGGAAATGAACACAGTCAAATTATTGATTTCACCTCACTCCTGCTTGTGCACAGAAAATGAGATGGCCCTAGGGGTTCCAGAAGGTTCCACAAAACCAGGACTCTCTGATAGGGAGGACTGGCCTCACCGGGGCTGGGCTGTGATCATCCCCTGACCATGTGCCTCTAGTTGTCTGCAGGGAAGCGAAAGAAGAAGGTGGAGACCCAGGTGGGCAGGGGGCGGGCCTGCAGGCAGCGACCAACACCCCTTGACCAACACCCCTTCGCGAGACAGGCAGCCTGCGGAGCAGAAGACTCAAGTTGGCAGCTAAGTTGCATTCCCTACCTTTTTTTTTTTTTTTTTGGCCATCACAGCTGTGGCCCAGCAGGTTTCAGGTTTCGGCAGCCCCACATCTGGGGGCTGGATGCCAGGACTGTAAGTTGCTTAATGTCGGTGACCTTGGGAGCCAACCCTCAGGCTGCTGGCGGTGGGACTCGAAGTGAAAACAGAGAAGGGGGTCTTCCTGCCAGGAGCTCTCCTCACTCAAAGTTGTTATACAAGACGCCCCGCCCTCCCCAGATCCCAGACCGCTCCACTGATTAGCATATTCCCCTTTCTGCAAAGGAAAATATCCACGTGGTGCTTCAAATTGAGACTATTCCGGCTCTGCTGCCCCAGAAAAGGACTCCCTCACAGACGCATATTCATCCAAATAGACAATGAGAAGCTTAACCAGCCTTGAGGGCCCCTCCATGAAGGTTTCATCCCTGTCTCAAGTGCATTTCAAGCCTAATAAATCTTTTAACCCGTCTTAGGGGACAAGGCCATTAAAGACCTAAACTAAACACTCATCCTACCTCCTCTTCAAAGCCCCTCCACCATGTTATTTCAACTGGATACCAGGAGGAAAAAACATGAATCCTTTACTGCAACAGGAAATTTTATTAATGGGATTTCATATTTGCTTCAAGAACCTGGTTTAGTTTTTACATGAAAAGGACTGAAAGAACACATAACTGTCCATGAACTGCAGTTCTAGAATGCAACTGCACACCTAGACCTCAGACATGCTTTCACACCACACGGACAGACACAAAGTGTGAAGAAAACCAGCCTCCACCTCCAGCCCTCAGGCAAGGATCAGCGGGGCGCTGCGGCGCAGAGGCTGCTGGGGCCAGGCACAGATGGGGACGTCCCCACCCCTGACGGAAGATCACCTCCCCCCCTGGGGATGGGGGGGTGGGGTGCGCTCCCCCAGGGGATGGGGGAGAAGGCCTGAGGACAGCTGGCAGAGAACAAGTAAGAAGATAAAGCTCAGGCCAGCCCTTGTCCCAAAGCACCAGGGAAGGCCACACAGAAGGTTCTGTCGCCTGGACAGTGCTGCTTCCTGGAAAGGCCCCCCACCGAGGTGGACGCCGTGCCAGGGTGAGAGCAGAAATCCAGAAAGAGGCCAAACACGGACAGAGACAGAGACCCCTGCCGGGCGAGCAATCCGCTCGCACACCCATGGGTTTGGTGCTGTCTCACTGCCAGGGGGTGGAGGGGGGTGATTTGTCCACTTGTTCCTGGAGTCCTTAATACTCAAATCCAAAGCTGAAATGACGTGCTTTCGACGTGGGGTGAAGGCGTTTTATTTTCGCCTTTGGCCATCAGGAAGGAAGTTCAATGCTCTCTGGCACCCGTCCCCAACCCCCTCTCCTTTCCCTAAACTCCATTTTAAAGTTGTGAAAAAAAACACAAAAACTCAAAGTATTTCAAATGCTGTCCTTCCCTCCTCACCCTCAGAAGCCAGAGGGCCATGGCAAACTCCAGGATCCAATGCTCCTTCCACTTGAATGAAAACCCACGAACCGCTCCTTCTGGCTTTGC
>NW_006797481.1:2516628-2524662 GCF_000442215.2 Lipotes vexillifer | reverse complement strand
ACCGCTCTTTCTGGCTTTGCCCGTTGGAAACATGTCATTCTCTGGACTGGGCTTGACCGTTGAGAGCAAAAGGCAGCTGGCACCAAGACTGAGGTGCCCAGTAAGTCCAGCTCCAGTTCCCACCGCAGGCAGACTTGGAGAAGCGAGGGGCTAGGGGAGGGAGTGGACTCCTAGGTGACCCCGGTAGGCGTGGCAGCCCCTCCCCCCCCCCACCCCTGGGTCCTCACCAGCTGGCCCAACCCTTCTTACTGAGGTCTACAAAGGAAGCACTTCTCATTTCTTGGGTTCTGGGGAAATTCAAAGAAACGACTCTGCTAAAAAGGGGCCTGGTGCATGGTTCCTTTCGCTGTCAAGGATGTGGCTGGGAGTGCTGACATCTCACTGAAGTCTTTTGATTTTTTTTTAAACATCAGAGGTCGAGGACTTCCTTCTCAGTGGAGAAAACCACCTCCACTCTGCCCTCCCCAGACCAGACTTAGCACCAACCCCGAAGCCTGGGTGAGGGCATCCTGGCAACACGCAAAATCAGCAGTAAGTGTAGGCACTGGGGTCCCTAAGATTTATGGAAGATCAGTGAGCACCGCTGCCCACCCCAAACCTGCAGGCTTCTCTTTCATGGTCCGAGAGAGCAATGACCTTGACCCTTCCCTATTCTACAATCTCCTTGCTAGTCCAGGGAACCCATCATTCTACCAGAGGCTTCAGAGCAACAAAGGCGTGTAAATTGGCGCCCAGAAACTTGCAGGAGCAGAATTCTGTTTTAAATCTTTCATATGGCACAACCTCAAGTCGCTGAGCAGATTTCAAAGTGTTCCGTTTTCAGACATTCGGGGGAGGGTCTGGAAGGATACACAACATAAGGCAGAAAGTGAGAGGGAAGAGGCAGGAACTGAGGGATTTTAGCTTTTCATTTCATCTCCTCTTGGATTATGTGAATTTTCTTCTCTTCATCTTAACAATGCATATAGTAATTTAACAATTAAAAATAATTTGAAAAATTAACTTGTCCAGAATCCTGGGCAAGGCAGTAACAGGATGTGCTCGTGGCTAGTGCTGGCTGTGTTGGCCTTTCTCCCTGGAATTCTAGCCATGTAGCTGAGCAGGACACATGTGTCCAGGCCACCAAGCTGACAGGGCCAGAACAGACCGGCACTGTCATTTCTTGTACATGTTAGGCTGCTGGGACTAATTTGATCCCTTCATGTCGTGGGCGACTCTCAGTGCCTTAGGTACTGATGGGAATATTCTAGAATCAGCCAGGGCTGGAGGCACAGGAGGGCACAACTGAGCAAGGGAGGCGAAGGTGGGAAAGGAGAAGATGGTAAGAGTGTTGGCTGGTCTTTAATCGCCAAAGACCATAATGCCGCTGTACCAGCGCCCAGGAAAGGAAGATGGCGGCACAGACCAGAAGGAGAACAGTGAGAACAAACACCACTGCTTCCCGGGGACCATGGGCCTCAGTGTGGCAGGAGGAGTCCGGCTGAACCAGAAGCGCCGGGTTCACGCCCCGTTTCCCCTCTTCCAGCTCTGGGACCTCAGGCCAGTCAGGTCACCTTCCCCTCAAGGGAACTTGCTCTTGTAAAGTGAGGTGCCAGGTTCCACCTTCCCCAAGCCTACTTGATAGTCAGATAAGATGCACACACAAAAGCACAGTGTAAACTGTGAAGAGGTTCCGCCTTAATGTTTCCCCAGAATTCACTGAAGTGTAGAAAACTGACAGACATTATTTGGTGCTTTTTTGAAAGGTGGGGACCTAGCGAGGGTAAGGCACGTGGATTCTGCTACATTTCTGAAAGTTACGTTAAGCCAGGGTTTCTCCACCTGGGCACCACTGACATTTTGGACCAGATACGTGTGTGTGTAGGGGGTCGTGGGGCGGGGGTGGGCTCAGGGCTGTCCTGTGCATTGCAGGGTGTTTTGACAGCAACCTGGCCTCTGCCCATTAGGTGCCAGAAGCGCCCCCCCAACTCCGATCATGACAACCGAGAATGTCTGCAGACATTGCCCCATGTCCCACGAGGGGCAAAATCACCCCCAGTTAAGAACTACTGCATTAAGACAATTTAAAGGACATGCACAGTTAACACCTGTGGAGGGGTGGCTGCACGCCAGGTGCTGCACCAAGTCAGTGTTTCACAGACATGAGTGCATTTCATTCTCACAACTGCCTTATCATAACCTGCATTTCACAAATGAGGAAACTGAGGCTCAGGGAGGGATGGCATCTTAGCCAAAGTTTCAAAGCTGCTAAATTCTAAAGTCAAAGAAAAGTCGGCTCTACGGAAACAAGGTTGTGGCCATCAGGGAGCAACTTTTTAAAATGGGGCATTGGGACTTCCCTGGTGGCGCAGTGGTTAAGAATCCGCCTGCCAGTGCAGGGGACATGGGTCCGAGCCCTGGTCCAGGAAGATCCAACATGCCGCGAAGCAACTAAGCCCGTGCGCCACAACTACTGAGCCTGCGCTCTACAGCCTGCGAGCCACAACTACCGAAGCTCATGCTCCCCAACAAGAGAAGCCACCGCAATGAGAAGCCCACGTACCACAACGAAGAGTAGCCCCCGCTCACCGCAACTAGAGAAAGCCTGTGCACAGCAAGGAAGACCCGACGCAGCCAAAAATAAATAAATAAATTAATTAATTAATAAAATGGGGCGTTGAAGGCTTGTGGACTGCTTTGCTGCTTGGAGAGGTAGCCGTGTTTGCCGAAAGCCCCACGTTACCGATGAGGCCACAGAAGCCACACCAGGAAACAGGAGCCACCTGGGGTCAGATGGAGGCAGTCTTGGAACATGAGTTCCCACTTCCCCCTCCAGCCTAACTTAACATGCAGTGACAATGACAGTAAATCTGAGCTCAGTGTCCAGGAAGTGATGGGCAGGGAGGAGTAAGGGAGGGGGCAGGGGGTTAGGTCATCAGGGTACAAACAATGAGCCATGGTCAGGAGACTGAGGGTTCGCAGCTGAGTTTCTAGTAACAGAGATGGCTCTGCACCGAGTCATCTGCATTCTCTTGACTGGCTGATGAGG
The DNA here is from genome assembly GCF_000442215.2 of Lipotes vexillifer. Classification (NCBI taxonomy): domain Eukaryota; kingdom Metazoa; phylum Chordata; class Mammalia; order Artiodactyla; family Lipotidae; genus Lipotes; species Lipotes vexillifer. The sequence goes on along the minus strand of NW_006797481.1, from coordinate 2,521,634 downwards.
GACGGGCACAGCCGGAGCTGGGGATCAGAGCCAAGGTGCCTGGCTTTCAAGAGAACCAAACCTTATGAGCCCAGCCGGCACATTCTATAAATAGTCACTGTTGAAATTAAACTGGTTGCCATGGCCTCAGGGCCTAACCCCGGCCAGTCCCTTCCAGCTTAGCTGCTTCATCTCCCTCCCTCACTCCACTGCAGGCACAGACCCAGTGGATTCCTGCCCCAGGGCCTTTGCAACTGCCATTGGCTCTCCCTGGAAGGTCCTGCCCCCAAGTCTTCTCACGCAGCTCCCCCTTGCCACTCAGATCTCAGGTATCTCTTCAAGGAGTCCTCCCTGACCACTAGACCCAAAATAGGCCCCTCTCGGTCACTCTTAATCTGTCATCTGTTTTATCTCCTTCTTAGCATTTATCTCTGTCTGTCCTCTTGGGTGGACAGGTGCTGATTTCCTCACTGCACACACAGTTCCTAGCACAGTCCCTGGTACATAGGAGGCCCTGCATCAATATTTATAGCATAAAGGAATGAAAGAAAAAACAAGTTCACACACCAGCAAACCAACCAGAACTGAACTAGACCTCCCAGGGGAGTTTTTAAGATTAAAAAAGCCACTGCAGTGAAGTGTAATCCATTGAAGAAATCAGCTCTTTGTAAGATCACCTCCTCCTTCCTGCTTCCCACAACTTAAAATTGTCCAACAGCAGCCTTTGACTGTAGGCTAAAGTTCCAGGGAGATGCCCCCGGTACTACCCTCACCTCTCCTGGCTTTACCTGCATGTGCTGGGCACACAACTGGGCCACGTTGGCAGAGCAGAATTAAATCAGAGAACAGTCTCTCTAATTATGAATTTTCCAGGTAACAAAGTTTTAAGCCCCCCAACTTCTCTTAAGATATAATTTATGGGTGGTCCAGCTTTAAGATTCCACGCTCCCCAATGCAGGGGGCCCGGGTTCAATCCCTGGTCAGGGAACTAGATCCCTCAGGCCGCAATTAAAGATACCGCACACTGCAATGCAGATGCCACATGCCTCAGCTAAGACCCGGTGCAGCCAAATAAATAAATAAATAAACAAACGAATAATTTTTTTAAAAAGATATCATTTATGATGAAATTCTTTTTTTTTTTTTTTCTTTTTTGCGGTACGCGGGCCTCTCACGGTTGTGGCCTCTCCCGTTGTGGAGCACAGGCTCCAGAGGCGCAGACTCAGCGGCCATGGCTCACGGGCCCAGCTGCTCCGCGGCATCTGGGATCTTCCCAGACCGGGGCGCGAACCCGTGTCCCCTGCATCGGCAGGCGGACTCTCAACCACCGCGCCACCAGGGAAGCCCTATGATGAAATTCTTATTAAAACGCCTAACACATTCTTCAGTGAACACGCTGACCACAATTTAAGTTTTGCTTTATAATCTGGGGTCATTAGGATCACTAACTGCATCACCATCCTGTAGCACAGGGATGCCCCCAGTGCGGTGTGTGGGGCTGTGAGATTCCCCACGCTCAGTGGTTCCCAATCACTGTGCTGTGGTTTTGTGTTTAGTATCATTTTTCTGCTTCCTCCCTGGTCGTCAGCCATCACTTCTTGCTGCCCCTCACTCCACAGCCTCTACCAGCATGTCAAATGGGCTGTGCACTGAAAAACCAGAACCTGTTAGAACTGTGTGTAAACCAAGAATCAACAGGACCTGAATGAAGACCCGAGAAGCTCTCCTTTAAATGAGATTCGTGGATGTCAAGTCATCTCACCTGATGCTCAGGGAAGATCTTCCCATCCTTCTAGGCTCCAGCCGTGCCCCAAAGTCCACGCTGCCCTCTCAGCAGCCTCCAGGGCTCGGGGCACTGCCAGCTGTGGGAAGGAGCTGAGGCCCCTGGAGTTTTCCTGGTGAGCCGGTGCTGAAAGCAGCCTGCTCAGACAGCTCAGCGATAAAGCCAAGCGGTGCTCAACAAAGCCAAAGCCGCTGAGGAGGTTTTTAAGTTACGTGAAATCTTGTGGTTCCAAACATGCTCCCCTCAGCTTCAGTCTCCTTCACTTACCAAAGCAGGGCTCTTGTGAGGGCCTTTGGGGAGCAGAGACCCATAGACTCTGTTGAGCATACATTTTGACAGTTGCCAGCAAGGGCCCCAAGAGGCAGAGGTTTCTGAAGTGAAACAGAACCCAGAGGCCTTCGCAGGGACTCACTGTGGACTCAGCTCAGATTCCAAATACTTTCTCTCCACCCAATTATGCCCGAGGAAGATAGTTAGTACCTCTGTCTTCCCCTCAAATAAATGACTTAACAACAGGGTATAAAAGTATTTTCTTTACAGTAAGTAGTTTGAACTGCATTGTGCCACATTTGTTAGATGTGTGTGCACATGCATATTTATAGAAAAAGAAATGATGGAAAGTCTAGACATTAAATGCTATCTCCAGGCATAAAATTATGAATTGTTTTTATCTTTATATTTTGGTTTCCCAAGTTTCTTTTGTTGAGCATGTATGATTTTTCTAGTTAGGTCAATAAAAGTTTTTCTTAATAAAAGTTATTTTTAAAATATTTTGCCACTTAAAAAAATTGTCCTTGGTCCCTTGTATCTCCTCCTTTCTGCACCAGCTAAACCCCCCACAGTCTGAATCCAACGGGGGTGCCCTGGTCACAGAGGCCTAGCTCCATTTTGAGATGTGTCGCAGGCCTAACACAAGGAGAGCTGGTGGGACAGGAGAGCTGTCCCACCGCGTGGAGAGACAGCAGCCCACCTCATTCCTTGTGGCTACCTTGCCTTCTGCGATCCCAGAAAAGGATTGTATTCGCGTGGCAATCCCTCTGCTCCAACCGGTCTCATGCGGCTTTGAGGAGCCGTGAGGGGCTGCCCACAAGGGCGGGACAGCTGCACAGGCTGTGAGTGTGTGCGGAGTACAGTCTTTGAAGGCAGGTGCATCGGCCTCCAGCACGCCCTGTACCTATGGGACTTTGTGCTAACAAACCACTTAGTCTCCTGGAACCTTACTTTTCTCACCATCAAAATGGGAATACTACTACTCACTGGAGATTAAATGAGATAATATACGCCAAGGGGGCACAGAAGGGCACCCCTGAAGGGTAGATATTGTTCTTACTGAGAATACCTAGAACACAGGGGCTTCAGTGCAGGTTCTTAGTCCTGGCTGCATTTCAGAGTACCCTAGGAAGTTTGTAAAAGATTCTGAGGTCCGGGTGGGGCAGATACCCCCGTGTGGCTACAGACACAAGAACTGCCTTTAACCGTGCATCCCTTTCCCTCCACAAATCTATGTCCATGGCATCCCTCCCATTGGCTCAACATCACTACCTCCAGGAAGCCCTCAGCAAGTCTCCCATGCTAACTGGAGTCCCTTCAACACTCAAATTTGACTTAGAATTCTTGTGGAATTTGCACTTGCCACTGTACCAACTGGAAAACATTCTCAAATATTTGTATTTTCTACCTATTTGTTTTCTATCTGATGCTGCGCAAATGAGGCCTGCTGCATGCTGGGACATGGCTCTGGGCTCTGTGCATACTCCAGGTGATCAAAAAAAAATGCCAACTGAGGCCGTGGGCCAGTGGTTTTCAAAGTGTAGTCCCAGGACCTGCAGCATGAGCATCACCTGGGGACTTGTTAGGACGGCAAGGTCTCAACACACTTGGGAACCATCAAGTCCACTGGTTAACTCTGGGGGTGGGGTCCAGCTTCTGTTTTAACAACAGGTGGCTCTAGGCTTGCTCATGTTGGAGGAATGCTGAATTAAGCTAAGAGCTGGTCTCCACTTGTGTGCCAAGTAAGGCCTTTGCTTCCCCAATAAGAACAGGGCCAGCAGAAGTTGGAAATCTGTCAGTGTTTCATGGTCCACATGTGTGCATACAACGTTTCATAAGAATAGAGCATGCTATGAATAGTCACATCTGCAAATTCATGCCTAAAAAAAATCTCTGCAATGCAGTTTCACCCCTCTTGCCTATTTTACTGCTGGCATTCCTCATACGAAAATTTGCCAGAAAGAAATGATGTCCAGTTTTCTGCTCTAAAATAGATACTGTGTAAAGGTTCTAGCTTACTCTTTAGTAAGCCAAGATTTGGATACTGAGCAGATTCTGAAAAGTCTCCCATCATTCAGGCACCCATAGCACTTTATTTCTTTTGGGACACACTGAAGACTTGTTTGGTATCTTCTAGAGAATAATCAATAAGAATGCATTCTTCTCAACACTTTATGAGGCTCTTGAACCTTTTACCTAAACATCCACATGCAAGATAGAGGGACGCACCTTCTAAAAACTGTAGCGATATACTTTGTGCTATTAGGTAGAGGATAGTACGTGAGTCATTCAGCTGAATATATTCTTTTATTTGCTTATGTAAGTGAACACAGGCTCAAATGCCCTTTCAAGTATCTGTCTTTGAGAACGTTACCCTGGTCCAGTTAAGCTATGGGAAATATTGTCTTAATATTTTTTTCCTGAAACAGAATTTGCTTGGCTTGTGGCCAAGCCTTGCCTTGCCTTGTTTAAGGCAACTTTCTAAGTGAGCAGCTTTACATTGTGTGTCTACTTTCAAAAAACAAAGAAGGACACTTGGGAAATTAAAAATATATAAAATGAGGCAATCAGTTTTTGGTTTTCTTTTTAATAGTTGTAAACAAATTAGGGACTAACTAGATCGGAGGAAAGATTCTTCAAGTTTGTTAGATCTTCCCAAAGATGTCAGAATTTTATTCAAACTAAGCATTCTGTATTCCAAATTGTTACAGTCTGTTTTTCCAGCCCTTCCCAAGGTTCTGCAGCTCAGAGGCCTCCAGTTCAGATGATAAAATGGAATAGCTATGCATTTCAGTTTCTTCATAGAGCTCAGGTGGAGTTATCCCTGCAAAGACCCAGATATGTTCCCCCTACGTGATACAGTGAATCAGTGCATTACATAGGATATTTTGGAAGTCTTCCATAAACCAAATTCCTGTATGGTATGCATCCAGCTGGGTAAACAACTTACTAAATGGTGCTTGAAGGGATCTGA
>NW_006797481.1:2486442-2511602 GCF_000442215.2 Lipotes vexillifer | reverse complement strand
CCAGCGGCGGGCCCCGTGAGCCATGGCCCCTGAGCCTGTGCGTTCGGAGCAACAGTGAGAGGCCCGCGTACAGCAAAAAAAAAAAAAAGAAAAGAAGCTATTGCTGGTCATGCTCCACCAAAATGAGGGAGTGACTCCAGACAGACGAGGATCTGGGTCCAGGAGGCAGGGGAGGGACAGAGGGAATGGCCACTGGTGGCAAAGGAAGACCGGGGGGTGCCCCAGTGGGTGGGGTAGTCAGGGGGCCCCGGGAGGAGTCCCCAGGGGAACTCAGACTGCAGAGATGATCTGAGAGACCTGTGTAACACCGTATCGAGAAGCATTTTAAAGGGCTATCTGAGAGTATAAAAATAAGAAAAGCAAAAAATGGTCCAAGAAGAAAAAAATGTAATCGTAGCATCCTCTTTGGCTCAGCAGCAAACAGTAAACAATAAAGTTTTAATAAGGAAAATGCAGTAGACAGGGATGTAAAGTAAGTGAAACCTTGGTCACAGTAAGAAGACAGTAGAGGATGTCGGAAAGTTACACAGTGAGGCAGGAAGGAGTGGAGATGCTGGGCAGGCCCATGCCAGACCCCAGCCCACACCGTGAGCAGCTGAGCTCCTATCCGGTCCCGCCTGGACCTGGCCGAGTCCACGTCAAAGGTCAGAAAGACACAGCCCAAACCAGAGACAGAGTGAAACCTGGAGGGTGCTGAGGGAATGAACCCTTCTTATTGCATCTGCTTGTGAACTGAATGACTTTCATATAAGGAGCACTCATCACTTTTGGATTTTTAAGTAGTTTTTTTTTGTTTTTTTTTAAATAAAGAAGATGGTGTTTTAGCCTTTCAGGAAAACCTTTACTATTACTTTAAATAACATCAAACACTCTAAAACCCTGGATCAAGTTTTAGTGTTAAAGAAATACAATAAAATTAATAAATACCATAGACCCCCTCCCCCCATAACTGTTAACTCTAAAACACTATAAAAATGCATGGTACTATTATATTTAAATATCAGTGCAAGTTGCTCTCAGAGTTATGATTATTAGACATCTTGTACCACCCCACCACTTCCCCACCCCCACTCGGTTTGGTTTTTATATCCATATTAATCCTTGTTACACAGTAAACAGGCCCAATATGCATGTGCAGATGAATGAGTGAATGAATGAATTCAGGGATAGCCAAAGAATGAACACCTTCTCGGAGCTTTTTCTGAGGTTTTATAAGACATAAAGGTTGCTTTATGTTAAAAGATAGATGGATCTCACATGCTAATTCATGGGGAAGAGGCTCTTCGTAGGAAAATGTTAAACCATAAAGAAATAGCAAAGGGAGAGAACTGCTTTGAAAGCTGATTGTTGAATATGAACACCTGGCAATTACAACCCCAGGGAGGGAGGGTGGGAGGCATCACCCTCCCAACTTCCTATAGCCCCAGCATCCCCACCATAAACACAGAGCGTTGAGACCCTCCCAAACTAAAGGGCTGCTTTCCTGTCTGCCAGGGGCCGAAGCACAGACCAAGGAAGGCAGCAAAGACACAGCACCAGTCCACTGTTTGGAGCTTCTGAGAATGCAAAGCCCCAACAGAAAGGATGGCACGCTCCTCCTTCAAGTCCTCCCGTAAGGCTGCAACTGCAGCTCAAGGTGAGCGAGAGGGCGGGACCCTACCCACGGCAGATCCTCAGGTGTCAGCTGACCTAAGTGGAAATTGGGAAGGAAACAGCGAGCCTGGCACTGTCCTAGGCACACAGTCCCAGTCGGGGAGAAGACAGACAGAGATCACAAACCTTATAGAGCCTGCATGATAGAGGGAAAACCAAACTGTACAGAAGATAAATAAATTATACAAGGTACCAGAGATCTGGCTGGATAATGCTAGTAAAAAGATGAAAAAAAAAAACCAAAAACAACAACAACCAGCACAGGTCTTATTTAAATAGATGCAAAAGTGAGATTTGCATCAATCCCACAACTGCCTTAGTTCACTGTAGAGATAAATGGTCCACAAACTTCATGCTGGATCAGACGTAATAAGTCTGATTGTGAAATGCAGTTGGGCTGACTTCTCCCTGTGCTATGTCCTCTCTGCTTCTTAAAATCAGTGAAACAGAACTTACTTCTGGTTCTACTGCCCCTGCAGCCAGACCCACTACATGGTCGGGAGTGGAGACCTGGGCTGCATCCTGCCTCTGTCTGCACCGAGCCGGACGGCTGTAGGCGAGCCACAGCTTAACCTCCCAGACCACAGACCAGCATCTGGAAGGGTGGGAACTGTCATGATGCTGAGTGTGATGACCCAGACCAAGGTGTGGACCCCGCAGGCCTCACACATGCTCCTCTCTTTCCCAGCTCTGTCTGCATCCTTGAGCAGCTGACGGCAAGGCAGCATTCATTGCCCAGGAGCAACATCCAGGCCTCAGGACACCTTCAAGGAGTCATATGCTAGGTGTCAGGGCTAGGGGAGCAGAGAGGGGCTGCCAGATTCCGGAAGCTCTGGCTGTAGGATGTGGACGGGACAGTGCAATCCAACCCCGTGGCTTTTCAGTGTTCACCTTGACACCCCGGTTCTCCAGCTGTGGCCCCAGTCTCAGACACAGCGGACCCAGCCTACCCCTCAAGCACAAGCCTCCCGCCTTCTGGTCTTCCTTCAGCTCTTCTCTCCAGGCCTTCCTCCCCACAGGCTGTCCCCTCTTCCAGGAACACTGCCCCCATCTCCAAACTCCACTTAGATGTCAGCTTGAGAGTCACTTCCCCAGGGACCTTCCTGACACCCACTGCCTGTGCTCCCACGGATCCTGCACTTCCCATTTCTGTTCTCGTCACACTTGCAAAGGCTTGTTTAACAAGCAGCTTCCCCTCTAGAGTTTAGTTCCCTAAAGAGTCTCATCTGTCTTGTCCCTGTGTGTCACCCATGCTTTTCACAAGGCCTGGCCCCGAGCAGGCACGCTGCAAAGATCTGGCAAACTCAACTGAACTGAAGGGCACGTCAGCATCACGTGCAGTGAAAATGACTGGGCAGCTCATGGGGCAGGTTCAAGTCCCAGCTCAGCCGCACGGGTACCTCAACTGCCTGGTTTGTACACTGCAGGGGTGGCTGGCTGACCTGTCAGCCCCTCTAACCTCCAACACGCAAATGAAGGCAGAGAAATGGACATCTGTCTGCCTGCTTGACTCTGAGCTAGGGTTTTAGGGTGAGGCCGGATGAATGCATTGCCCAGGCCAGCATTTGTTGACAGTTGTCCCTGGGCCCTGTGCTGGGTGCTGGGGGCAAAGGATTGCGATGGGCATGCCTGCTGAAGGGGCACAGCCAACACCTGAGACCATTCACCAACCCAAACGGCTCAGATAAAGTCATCCAGGGTCAAGAAGCAAGAAGGAAGCAAATGCCCAGCATCATGCCCGGGATGGCTCTCTGGGCTGGCCTAGGAAATTCAGCTCAAGGGATCTTGGAATCCATCCTTGCCCCGACAGAGGGGAAGGTGACAGAGCGAAGGTCACACTGCTCCATCTCGGGGAAAGGGTGTCTGAGGTGGAAAAGCCTTTGAATAAACCAATGAGAGACATTTTCTGCAAATGCATAATGGCTTTTGGCCTCATGGATTCCAGCTTTTGGAACCAGAGGCTTAAAAACTGGCAGCCCACAAGCCACATCTGCCCATGGATATGTTTTGTTTGGCAGGCAAGGTTTTACATTTTTAAAAAATTACTTCCATCATTTATAAAATTGGATGGTTTCACATAAGAATCCAAATGTCCAGCTTCTCTGGAAAAACAGGCAGCATCAGACTAAAGATGGGAGAAGATGCCTTAGGAAGCAAGGTCCCTCAGGGTTCTGGGGCAAGGGTGGGCAAGCGAAGACCTAGGTGGGTAGAACCCAAAGCAGGGAAAGCTCAGACGGCCACAGACCCCAAAGCGTTCACTGCCAAAGTCAGCTAAACAACCAGCTAACAGCCTCTGGAGGCAGGGCAGGCCACCCCCTAATGGCCCCAATCCCCACCACTCCCTGCAGCATCATAACAAAAAACCTCACTCGTGCACATTATTACTGGCTCCTGTAGGCATTTAGCCACTAGCCTCTTAGAAATACACAGGCGTGAGCCTCGTAAACACGCCCAATCCACAAGCCTCCTTCCCCATAATCTTCTCCACCACCCCAGCACCCACCCTCCAGTGGCAGAAAATCTGGCTGGCATTGGAGCTAAAGGCTACCTCCTGCAAAGAGCACACATCCACCTCCACCCAGGAGAACAGTCAGAAGCTTTCTATGCGTTTCGTAACGATATACTGAATAATTGACAATCCATCTGATGCGCGCTGTGCTTCTATCACCACACATCTGCTTTAGGGTGGCCGTAAAAAACACAGACATGTCAAACGCTGGGGGAAGCATTCACACAACTTATTCATGAAAAAGAAATCATACTCGAGAAACTCTCAATGAGTTAAATCATTATTTTTACTTTAAACATTTGTCCATTTGAACAGCTCCATTTAAAAACAGATTAACAAGGCTTCCTTGGTGGCGCAGTGGTTAAGGGACACGGGTTTGAGCCCTGGCCCGGGAAGATCCCACATGCCACGGAGCAACTAAGCCCGTGCGCCCAACTACTGAGCCTGAACTCTAGAGGACGCAAGCCACAACTACTGAGCCCAAGTGCCACAACTACTGAAGCCTGTGCTCCTAGAGCCCGTGCTCTGCAACAAGAGAAGCCACCACAATGAGAAGCCCGCGCATCACAACGAGAGTGGCCCCCGCTCCCCGCAGCTAGAGAAAGCCCGGGCGCAGCAACAAAGACCCAACGCAGCCAAAAATTAATTAATTTTTTAAAATAGATTAACACACTTTTTAAAAAAATTGTTAATATTTGATCAATACCACATAGGCTATTCTGAAGCTTAAATCTTCCCCAAAATCCAATATGGATCAGATTTCCCTAGGCAATTTCAAAATTTATTGGAAAGGCAAATGTCACTTTATAAGGAGAGAAGAAAATTACCAAGAATGTAAGTAGAACTACCTGCTTTTTATCTTGTGTTTTCTTAAAATCTTCACATGCTAGCCAAAATAAAACATTTTCTTCACTGAATTCCTTTTTCAAAAATTCCTGTGGATGAAAAGAAGAAAAAATATCAAACAGTATTCTACTTAGAAAACAAATAATGCATTTCCCTTCAAGAACTAAGTCAGAATTCAACAAATGAGGGTGTTCATTCACCCTGTAAAAGCTCCACCCTGAAAACAAAGTGCATGTTTAACGTTAAAGCTGGAATTTCATATGCATTTGAACTTAATGGGTTTGACACTGTGAAAAAGAGTAAAAATGAAGTAGGAATCTACTCACAATTCTCAACTGACAATAAATTACCAAAAAGTAAATTAAAGTGGAAGGTATATTAGTTCCTTCCAGACAGTGTTTAAACAAAGTACATTCCTTCAAAATCAGGCTCATTTTTTTAAACAAAAGAAAAGAAAACATACTAAGCATGTCTAAAAATGCCACAATAAAAACTATTTCAAGCTGGAGGTGTGCTTTCTTTTGGCAGATGTTGGGGGCTTAGTGGCACAGCCAGCTATCCTGCTGTGCACAGAAAAGTTTTCTCCCCGAGATCTAGACGGTGCTCTAGATGGTGGTCCTATGTCCAGAAATGCCTGCTACCCCCTCCTTGGATTCTGCTACAGAGACCAGCAGCATCAGGGCTTATCCTGGCCTGACGCAAGACTTAAAAGACAGAAGTCAGTGGGACTCAGGCAGATACAAGGCATTCTTGAAATTCACCTGTGCTGCTTCTGACACTTGGGGTTTCTGCAGGCCATTTCTAGGCAGCCCTGACACCTCCCCACCCACCTGCTCTCCTCTCTGAGTTCATCTTCACTTTGTCAGCTGATGTCCAGCCTCTTTCACTCTGTTAATATGTATCCTGAGAATCCCCAACATACAAGTGAACAAACCTTCACATCAGAGAGACCCAGACCACCCCCTCCCAGGTGTCACAGAGCTGGAAATTCTTTGTAGATTCTGCCAATGAGCACAGTACCTCTTCCTCATCACCCCACCCTGCTCCCATCCAGCTATATAAAAACCAGAAAGAGGGACTTCCCTGCTGGCGCAGCGGATAGGACTCTGCGCTCCCAGTGCAGGGGGCTCAGGTTCAATCCCTGGTCAGGGAAATAGATCCCACATGTATGCCACAACTAAGAGTTCGCATGTCACAACTAGGGAGCCCATGTGTTAAAACTAAGGAGCCCGCCTGCCGCAACTAAGACCCGGTGCAACCAAATAAATAAACTAAAAAAAAAAAAAAAAAAAAAAAAAAAACAGAAACAGTCTGTGCACACCCCTCCGTGCTGGTCCGTGACTACCCAGGAAATCACTTCCATCTTGGTCATGACAGGTGAGAAGTTCTGCTTCTCAAGTTGGGCCAGACAGTGTTAAAAACTGGCCTGTGCTCCACCCACAGGCTTCTAAGCTTCCTTGTATGTGCATCGAGCCCGGTGAACAACGAAAAAAGTCAAACCCTAAATCTTTTCACGCCTTCCGGGTCTTCAAGCAGATTCTCCAGAGAAGCCGCCCATTTGTCTGTGCTCTTGGGATTCTGGTGGCTGCTGCTGGAACTCCCATCACTGTCGTGGATGTCTGCAAAGCAAAGTTTAGACTGTGTATGTGGCCCAAAGATACTGTCATCTTATAACGGGCATTATGATCATCATCATCACCATTATGGCTAAGATGTAACAGTAAGTTATATGCCAGAATCTACTCTCCGTGCTTAACACAGTGCATTCATTCTAGTCCTGACAACAACGTTATGAAGGGGCTGCTGCTATTCCCTCCATTTTACAGATGCGGAAAACTGTGGCTCCGAGTTAAGAAGGGACTTGTCATTTCCCAACACTTCCCATATATCCTTCCCCCACCCACGTGTCCACTGGCTGACCTGCAGGCAGTCTTCAAGTCTCCCTCAAGCCCTCCTCCCACACCAGTCAGAATGGCCATCATCAAAAAATCTAGAAACAATAAATGCTGGAGAGGGTGTGGAGAAAAGGGAACACTCTTGCACTGCTGGTGGGAATGTGAATTGGTTCAGCCACTATGGAGAACAGTATGGAGGTTCCTTAAAAAACTACAAATAGAACTACCATATGACCCAGCAATCCCACTACTGGGCATATACCCTGAGGAAACCAAAATTCAAAAAGACTCACGTACCAAAATGTTCATTGCAGCTCTATTTACAATAGCCCGGAGATGGAAACAACCTAAGTGCCCATTGTCGGATGAATGGATAAAGAAGATGTGGCACATATATACAATGGACTATTACTCAGCCATAAAAAGAAACGAAATTGAGCTATTTGTAATGAGGTGGATAGACCTAGAGTCTGTCATACAGAGTGAAGTAAGTCAGAAAGAGAAAGACAAATACCGTATGCTAACACATATATATGGAATTTAAGAAAAAAAAAATGTTATGAAGAACCTAGGGGTAAAACAGGAATAAAGCCACAGACCTACTGGAGAACAGACTTGAGGATATGGGGAGGGGGAAGGGTGAGGTGTGATACGGCGAAGAGAGAGACATGGACATATATATACTAACAAACGTAAGATAGATAGCCAGTGGGAAGCAGCCGCATGGCACAGGGAAACCTGCTCGGTTCTTTGTGGATGCCTGGAGGGGTGGGATAGGGAGGGTGGGAGGGAGGGAGACAAAGAGGGAAGAGATATGGGAACATATGTATATGTATAACTGATTCACTCTGTTATAAAGCAGAAACTAACACACCATTGTAAAACAATTATACCCCAAAAAAAATGTTAAAAAAAAAAAAAAAAAGAAGAAGGGACTTGTCATTTCCCAACACTCCCCATATATCCTTCCCCCACCCACGTGTCCACTGGCTGACCTGCAGGCAGTCTTCAAGTCTCCCTCAAGCCCTCCTCCCAGGGACCTTGACTCAACAGCAACTCTTCCCCATTACATTCTGTGCACAGTCTTATAATTATCCTGCTGTGTTGTGACTGCACGACCGGCTCTCACCAGTCTGAAAGCTCCTCTGCATCTTGATCTTGTATCTCCAGCAGGTAGCTCATTGCCTGGCACATAAATTAAAGTGTGTACCAGGGCCGGGACTAGGGTGGGGAAAGGGAGGCACTGGCCAGAGGTGCAAAATTTAAGGGGGTGCCCAAAAAACTCAGGCATCAGGTAAATGAGGTTTTCATGCAATATTCTGAAAAATCAGAATTAATGCAAAAAATTCCATAATGAGCAAAATACCAAAAATTTAAATAAAGACAGGATCATTATTAACTGATTTTTCCTTGTGCCTCTCAGGCTCCAATATGTCTCGGCGGGACGCTGTTACAAAGTGCATAGGCTAAATGAATCAGTGACTTTGCATCTGCACATCTGCTGCACTCTCTTACTCTTACCTCTAAAAAGAGCCTCTTGACTAAAGGAAAGGGGACGGGGACCTCCAACTAACACACTCTGGCTACTTGCCTGAAGGAGGAAGTAACAACACAAACACACCTCATCTACAGAATCTGGCCCCTTCCTGGAGTCAAGGGAAAATCCATGGAATGTCACTTCGGATGGGCCCAGGTTCCAAAGCCAGTTTTGCCAATTCGAACTATGTGAACATGGGCAAAACTCTGCGTAAGATGAAGATAACCCCCCTATCTCTTGGGGTTAACAGAAGGATTTAAAGAGGAAACACATCAGGCACCTAGGTGCTCACAGTGTACCCTCAAAAAATATTAGTTCTTCTCTCTGCTTCCTTAAAATAATGATTTATCAAGTGAACTATTTTTATAGTTAATACTTCTTTTCTCCACTGCTTTCTTTTTTTTCAAAGTAGAGCCATGTCTCTCTAAAGAAAAGTTTGAATCTGGGAGAAAATAAACTTTAAATTAAGAAGTCAGCAAAACAAATCCTTTTAAAAGGATAAATTTTAAAAGTCTTATGAATATTAATTGCTGCAAGTAGCTAGGTGGTCATATGGTTTCAAATGTTTTTGGAGGAAAGTTGTATCAGCATATGTTGAACATGGAAGTAACTCAGCTTCTGTGATCTACTGTATTCTGTTGGAGGTCAACAAACATATTAATTTCTCAAGCAGCTGAGACTCGGTCTCCTAGCATCTGGGGAAACTACCTGGGTTCTATACGTTGATTGGCTGATTTGGGCTAAATAAAGCAGAAGCAATATGCATTGGTGATGGAGCACATAAGAGAGTTGTTTGGGACAAATCCATTCCTTTACTTGAGAGGGAAACTCACTCAAACATCACAAATGGAGCTGACACTTCTCTAAAGTGAGTCTTCAGTTCGTGGATATTAAATTAGTTCTCTGCTCTCTTTGCAAATGTTAAAACGGCAAAAGCTTCTGAACACGGCATTTCTTCCCAATGAAGCATAAATCAAATTAAAAGATCATTATCGTAAGAAATTTCTGCAACAGGGTTCATTCTGCCAAGCATTTCACAGATTTACTCCCTGTTCTCTACCCAAAGAATACAGTTTGACAGTTTACTCCACTCCCCTAGCAGATCTTCTCTTAAGTAAATAAATTAGAGACACAAGTTCGCTGTTCCGGAAAAATCGTAGGTAGCCAGAAATTTCTCTCGCCATTGCAGAACAACTGCTTTGGCTATAACTTTTCAACCTTGGCCTGTAGTGATTCCAAAACTCTTGACGTTCTTTTCAATAATAAACCAAATCACATTTGGGTTTTCACGGCCTCACTGTCTTGCAAATAAATACACTTGGTGGATTCCCATTTAGCCAATAGAGTGCTCTGGTTAACTAGGTCTTCTGGTTAACTGAGGGATAAGACAGCCATCCCCACCGTGAGACAATTGCTCCCTCACTCCCCTCTTTTATTTCATACTCTAGTCATTTTGCATATTAGGTTTCTGTGCTGGCTTTCGTGTGAACAAAAAGTTTTACAACTCAAAACGCACTCATCTGATCTAGTCTCCTTATTTAACAGACTGAGAAATAAAGGTCCAGAGGGTAAGGTGACCCAGCTAAGGAACTGCTGGATGGAACCAGTACTGGGATTTAAATATGCGGGCAATTGTCCCCACCAGGACCACCTCTATGGAACCCCAGGGTGCCTTGGAACACAGGAGTTTGCAGATGGGTGGCCCTTCCTTTCAGTTCCCTCCTAGGCTACCATTTCCCTTCCATCGATGTCATGAAATACATCTATGGCTGACACTGTTATAGAAGGCACAGAATTTTCAGGGCTGGCCCAGAAAGCTTACCAAGACAAAGAAAGTATCTCCATAGCCGTGGTTATTAGTTTCGGCTTTGGTGCCATGGATAAAGAGAAATTTCTTCTTGCCCTTCTGCTCACCTTCTGCCCTAGCAGTCCTTTTACTATAGGAATCTTTTACTCAAACTCTACTGCCATGTGTTTTCACTTTTTCAGAAATACTGACTTGAATTTTGCCAAGACTTCCTGATTGTCTTTTAATTTTGATTAAGGCCTTTGGCTATGCCTTTTTTTTTTTAATCCTTCTTGATTGGTATCAATATAGATAGATATCTCTAGTTAGAGCAACATTTGCAAACTCCATTCACTTAATGATGTCTCTCTTTTCCAAGTCATTATCCCCAACCTCCAATAAGACTGGCAGAGGTCCACTCTATTTGGCAATGCCCTAAGAGACTGCCCCCTAACCTGAGGCATTTCCATTTCTCAGGATCCTCGTCGGTACAACTAGACTTCCACTATTTTCCGATGCATGTAAGTAAGGGCTTCCTAAGACAACTTGGATCACTTTAAATGTTACAATCAGTCCAATGATGTATAGGAGAAAGAAATAACCTTTCTTCACAGCAAGCAAGTTTACTTCTGAGCTTAAGAATAAAGCAAAAACAAGAGTTCCCAGCTTCCCAACTCCTTCCCAGTTCCTGGCACTTGGAAACACAAAGGTCCAACACTCTTCTTTCCTTTTTCATTGATAAAAGTTTCCATTTTAGATGGATTACACAAGAAGGTAGGTTGGGAATGCACAGCTGGAAAAAGAGTTAAACCTATCTTTCTAGCAGCTTTAAGATCACTCAAGCTAGTAAGGAGCAGTTGGTGATGACATTTGTTTGTTCCCATTTTGTCCAGCTCTGCTCATTTGTTGTTGTCATTTAGATCATCTGTAAAACATTTCTGCAATGAAAAAAATATTTTTTTTTACCTCCTGGGCCCTTCAAAGCATTTTAGATCTTCAGATTTTTGCAGGCACGATACTTATGTTTCAATATACTCATCTTCAGATGAATCTGTCATTGGCTAATAATAACCATTAACACTTACGAATTATTCACAACGTGCTGGGTACTATTCCAAGCTTTTTCCATGGGTTAAATCATTCTGTTCTCACAACGACCCTCAGATGTGCTTAGTATTATCCTCACTTCACAGATGAGGAAACGGAGGCACAGTAACTCGCAAGGGGCACCCAGCTAGAAACGGGGAGTCACGGTCCAAGCCCAGGTAGTCCTGCCTCCAGAGCCCAGGTCATCTGCCACAATGGGCTGCCATTGTTAGTTTTGATATCTGCTGATCTTCACATTCACAGAAGCCAGAACATGACGGCCTTGACAAGAATGATAACACTTATGTGTGAGAAGACTGCAAAAACTAGAGTCCAATTCCTTGCAGACAAAAACCCACCTACGACTGGGCCCAAATCATCCAGCACATGAACACAATGGGCATATGCTTTCCATTTACGTTTACGCTGTTCTGTGTGGTAAAAGCTGTTATTTCAAAGCCGGCACAGCATCCAGGTACAGAGGGCTGAGGCTGACTGCTTGCAGCATATTGTGTGATGCATTATTTATAGATGCCATGATGTCATATCTAACAGAGACCTTCTCCAGACATTAATTCCTTGGAAATCCATACTCAAAAGGCATCTCTAACACTCATCAGAACAAATTCCTGCTATTAGTCTTCAGGAAGGTCTGGCTAATGATCCTGCATAGACAATTTCCCCAAGTCAAAGATTTTAGTAAACTCTCAATATCCAGCTTCCTCAACAGCAGAGTCAACTTACATCCTCGGAGGGTTTGTCAAAGGCACCCCCAAAAGCACAGCACATTAAAGAAAACAAACTAAACATTCAAGCCCAGGAAAAGGCAGAAATGTTAACCCTAAATTCTAATGTGGTTTGGTACCACACACACACACACCATACTCCTTTAAAATAATCAGGGAAAGTACACACCCCACAAAACTGATTTAAAACCTCATATCACCTATATCACATCAAACATCACATTTTTTTAAAAAGTCATCCCGCTTAGAAGCAGAGAATCCGTTTTCACAACTGGTGATCCATGTAAGGCTCCAGAGAAACTGGGTCATGGAAACCCTCTATCTAAATATTACTTAAGTGTTTACCAGCGCCAGTATCTAGCTTCTGAGAATAATGACCCTTCAGGCATGCAATTCCCTTGGTAGGGAGGTTTGCATGAACTGCCATTAGCAGAAAATAAAAATAAAAACGTTTTGAAATAATCATACTGATAGCAAGCATCAAAGACCAGAGCAGGTCAACAGGCTGGAGAGGTCAGCTGGGCTCAGAAACGGCCTCATGGCAGTTTTCCCACGAGGTCTGAGGCCTCAGAAAAAGTCAAGTTGCTCAGGCGAGCCCTCCAGAGGCCCCCTGTGCACCTGCATCTGCACCACACACACCTCTACCTCTACCCTGCCCGCCAGCACCCAGCGACGGGTGAGCTGAGGGCATATCTGATAGCCAGAGGGGTGGGGACCCTTCCTTATGTGCCATGCTCTGGGGTCTGCCTGGGGAGGTCCCCGCAGCCCAAAACTCCGCTGCCTTCTCAGAGACGCTTTGTGCGAGACAGACGGGGGCTGCGGGGCTCCTGAGCACGCTTTTGGATCCAGAGGAAAAACAAGCCTCAACATCCTCTTCTGAGTGGACTAAACAACAGATGGCCCCCTGTTTCCACTTTCTACCAGAGGGAAGGAAATAAGAACGCCAGACTGTTAACTGTAGCTTCCCTAGAATCCTCACTTTCTAGGCAAAGGCCCAGAAAAAATAAAAACTACCCAGGAGCCCAATCCTGGAGGTGAAAGTGAAGACCCTGTCTGTATTTTTTCTCACTTTCCAGGAGCCCCCATGCTTCCTCTGGGACCTGACTTATGCGGAAATGTGCCCTCGCTCTCCCCTGGCCCCCACCTCGGCAAATAAGTAACTTTTTCCCTCCGGTGTCAGTAGGGTAGACTGTGTATTTCTTGAGAGTAAGAGCTGTGTCTTCCTCAGGGTCTGCAGTGCCGGGCACTCATGTATAGATTTATAGTGATAGCTGTTTTCTGATAGATTGTCAGGTTGAGGGGGGACAAAGCAGAGAAGAGGATGACGGTTGTAAAAAGAGATGGCATTTACTGAACACTGACTACATCCCATCTCAACCTCACAGCCCTTGGAGGTTGGGTCCATCGGTGGCCCATTTTACAGATGAGGAAACTGAGGCACAACAAGGTTAAATCACTTGCTCCAAAGGGGAAAGCCAGGACGTCGATGAGCTGGGACTCAACCCTAGGCTGTCTGGCTACAGAGGCTGTTAAGGCAAGGGCAGGGAAAGGTGCAAGAAATAAAAGGCGGGCCCTTTTTCTCAGGGAAATTAAAATTGATTGAGAAGATGAAGCCAGGCATTCCCAGATGGCATCTGGCTGCAATGCCACACACTGCCATGAAGTTTTCTTCACTGGTCCATGAAAGAATGAGAATAAGCAGAAGGAAATATTTACCAAGTGAGCTGTGCTGATCGGGTGGGACAGTCTTGGGTTGTCTTTTTTAAGTAGATAATTACATTTATTTACAGGGTACAAAAGACAAGAGCTACACAAGGGAGCACAGTGGGACAGGTCTTCCTATCGCCCCCGTCCTTCAGCGACCCAGAGCCTCTCCCCTAGAAGCAACAGCCTCTGGAAGATTCTTGTGTATCAGGACAAGTTCTTTACGTGAGATTATATCTCTCCTACTATTTGGGGTGTTGAAACATCCTTCGTTTGTGGGATGATAAAGACAGTTGATGATGGTATTGTTGGTTTTTAATGTCCCAACTGGAGAAAGAAAGAAAAGAAGGAAGGAAGTGGAGCAGAGAAGCAGGGAGGCAAGGAAGGAAAGAAAAAAGCCCACCGCTCCACACTCACTCTCTAAATACACACGAGCAAGATGACACACTGGATACTGTGTGAGGTCACGCAGGCAGCTCTGGGCTCGGTCAGAGATCTGAGTGCCCTGGTCTGTCCCTTCTGAAATGGGCGGCCTCTGCAGCTGTCCGGGGAGAGACAAGATGGGCAGGCTGCATTTCAGGTGCAGAGAGGGAGGCAGGAGGCCTGGAAGAGCAGGCCTCCTGGAGCTTTGGGAGAGGACACAGGACAGAGGTGGGAATGTCCAGCCACCCAAGGGCGGGGCGGGCAGCGGGGGGACTGGGCGAGAAGGCAAGCCAGATGAAGGGTCCCTGTGCCCACCACAGAGCGGGGACAGCAGAGCCGACCCACAGGCACTCGGCGGGGCCCTCGAGAGATGGGAACCTACTGGGAAGGGAAATTGGTCCCCGGAAGTCTGCAAGGGACTGTTTGGCTCCAGTGTGCGCCTCCTGACAGCTCTTATCGAGGAGCTGCTTCTGTCGCCTGCCTGGGCCCCCGCTGCCACCCCCGGGGCTGCTGCCGTGGAGAGCTATCTGGGGGAAGCAGAAGAAACTGGTGAGCGTAAATTTAGTACCATTTAAACAGCAAGTTCCCAGAGCTCAGCGGCAGGGG
Source organism: Lipotes vexillifer (assembly GCF_000442215.2). Lineage (NCBI taxonomy): Eukaryota > Metazoa > Chordata > Mammalia > Artiodactyla > Lipotidae > Lipotes > Lipotes vexillifer. The sequence goes on along the minus strand of NW_006797481.1, from coordinate 2,496,811 downwards.
GCCGAGGGGATTACTCAACCCCAAGGAGGGAAATGACTCAGTTCACCCAGAAAGCCCTAGGAAATGGCCCAGCCAGGCACCTGCCTCGTTTCCACAGTTCCTAACAGTGAGTAAAGGAGACATAAGTTCATACATCATACAAAGTCTGTGAAGGCAAGTAAAGCACCCCGAGCGCCCGGCACCCACCAGTCCGCGAGCTGCCCGTGGTGGTGTTCAGGTCGCCACACGTGTATAAGCCACACCCCTCGCTCAGCCCCGCCTCTCTGTGCCCGCTTCGTTCTCCTTGAATCTGAAGGCCCGGCCCAGTGATGTTCTGCAGGGATGATTTCCCCCAGCAGCCAAGCCGGCCATTAAATTGTATGTCAACTGTCATCTTTAAATAAAAACTTAAGCCCTGCCATAAATCTGAAACTGGTCCCAGAGGTTTAATGGGATAATGTATAACAGGCTCGGGGCGGGGGAGCGGTGAATTCCCCTGGCTGTTCAGCCCGTGTTCTGTGTTCTGCTCGCAGGGGGCGGTGGAAGGCCGTGGCTCTGGCTTTGCTTTTCAAGAGGAGAGCATCCCATTTACCATCAACAGTGCAAGTCGCTGTGGGGGGCAGGGTGGGTGCACAGAATCCTTGGAGGGGTCCTCACACTTCAGTGGCTTAAGAATCGACTGTCAAAAAAGCAGCCAACTCTCCCTCCCACCTCGGGTCCGCAGGGACTGAATCCGGGACGGGGCGGGGTCTGGGGGGCCTGGAAAGCTGCATTTTGTCGAGCCCACCTCCACTCCCACCCCCTTGTGGTTTGTGAACACACTTCGAGAAAGCTCAGGAAGGAGAATATTTGCCCTTTGAATCGCACTTCGAAACTTGGAATTAAGCGTTGGGAGCACCAAACCTCAGTTTAAAGACATTGTCTCCAATAAGATTTTGCAGAAAAGCAAGAAAGGTTTGGAGTAAAAGGAGCTGGGAGGCAGGACTGCAGCCAGGCTCAAATCAGGGTCCAGCAGGGATGGATCCGGTTTTTGTGGGGCCAGAAACTTACACAATCTGGAGAGCCACTTTAAGAAAAATAATTCAAAATCACCAAAAAAAAAAAAAAAAAATCAGTCCAGGGTCCCATGGATCACTTGGCCGGCTTCCCAGTGCCTTTGCCTCGGGGCCCACATTCCCCCTTTCTCACTGCTGGGTGGTGATGACCAAACTGGCAGGGGCTCATTTGTCCTTTCCCATCACGGGGTAGACATTAAACCTAAAAATCATAAAGAAATCGGGCTCTTGGAAGTCTGGCATTTAATACCAATCCATGATTTTTAGCTACTGATCTTTCTTTCTATCGGTGACCTAACCACATTTCATCAGACTTAAAATGTATTACCCTGAAAGAGGTACACTCCACTGGTGTCCCTAAAACTGCCACCAGTCTTTCTGGGGTACAACCTGCCCACATGCAACAGCACCCCAAAACCATGTATGTCCCAAAATTCATGTGTTCTATTTGGAAGACTTCAACCCAAAAGCGAACTGTGCAGGGATGTTCAAAGCAGCTCTATTTATAATAGGAAAAGGCGAAAAAGATAAGAGCTAACCATTATTACTCAGTAATGCCACGCACTGTACTAGGGACTTCATATATATGCTTTCATGTATTTGATTCCACAGCTCTATTGAACCCACTTTACAGATGGGAAAACGGACGCAGAGCTGTGCTGGTAAGCCAGCTCTCCCAGGGAAAAACAAAAACAAAAAAGCTTGATTTTTAGCATCTGCTGATTTCCAAGGTGTAAATGGCCACTGGTAGCCAATTTCAAGCTACCTACAATTTAGCAACCAGCTTCCAAATTTCCCAATAATTTAGCAATTGGCTCGGAGGTAAAGTAACTTGCCCAAGGTAGTTGAATGATAGAGTCACGGTGGGAACCAGGAGTTTAACTTCAGAGTCCAGGCTCTGACCACCACTCCATAGACCTGTGAATATCTAACAATAAGGAATGGCTAAAATGAACGCCCACAGGGGAATCCTTTGACCCACAGGTAACACAGAAAGGTTTACATGACCACTAACTCTAATATAAGCAATTTATAACTCTATGAAGTCCTACTTTATTAGAGTTGTCCTAAATAGTAAATGCAATAATTTGCAAAATTTGATGGATGAGAAACCAGCTTCGATTTAGAAGGGCATTTTATTCTCATTTTGCGGATCCTTATCTACACAGAGAGGCTCCACAGCTAGTAGTGGTGGAGGTGGGATTTGGACCCAGCCAACCTACTTTCAGTCCATCCTCTTCACCACAGTGTCCCTCATAAAATACATCAGGTGAAAAAAAGATACGGGCCAACACGTACAGCCTCTTGGTACTAGCAGAAGCGTCTCCCAGTGGGAGGCGGCAGAAAAGCCTCTGAACTCCAGAGTCAGGCCGAGCTGGGTTTGAAAGATTCTCCATCACCTAAGTGTGACTTGGAGCACGTTACCTAATAGCTCCTGGCTTCAGTTCCCTTCTCCGTAAAGTGGGGAGAACAATGCCTATCTCGATGGGTTGCCCTAAAGGTGAAAAGAGAATTCACAAAACAGAGTGAACACAGACCCGGGCCCACAATTAGCGCTCAAAAGGGGTTTAGCTATTAGGAGCAAAAAGGGTAAGATGGTTGGAATCAAGGGCATGGTTTCATCTTCACCACGGGTTCTTTGTCCTATCAAATCGTTCCAAATTGTGGCTGGTCCAGAGTGACAGCCAAACTATCCTTTGTCGGCTCTTCCCTGGCGCTAACTGCAGATGCGCCCTTCACCTGGTATTTATTCACCCTCCTTCTCTGCCCCATAGTTCGGCTCCTCGGCGCAGAACAGAAGGCGTCCGGCAGCCAAGGTCTAGCAGCCCTGTCGGATGCCTGGCCAGGTCCAGGCGTGCCTTTCCTGGCGCCGCGTGGGCATCATTCGCACCAACGCCCGCAGCGGAGGCAGAGGACTCCCGAAGGGAGGAAACTCGCGCGACGTTCTGCGTTCGGAATCTAGAGCCCACACCACCTCCAAAGTTTGGAGATGTTTTGGATCTCCTTTTTCTCCCAGACCATCACTAAAAAGAAAACTGCTGTTGTTCCTCCTTTCAGACAAACTTCCTCCCCAGCGCGCCTCTCGGGGCTCTGCGCTCCCGCCGCGGCTGGGACCGCAGGGGCGCTGGACGGAGCAGGGAGAAGTGGCGCCTTCGGCCGGGGCTCCCCTCCGTGCGGCATCGCAGAGCCGCGCCCGAGCCTAGTAAGGATGGCCTGGGCGGGTAGCGCCTGCCCGGGCGGTTCATCGCAGCCCCTGCGGGCGCCCCAATCCCCAGCACGCGGGGTCCAGGGAGCTTACCTGACGGCGGCCGCTTCCTGCTCAGCCGACTCACGGCGCGGTTAAACATAGCCGCGGGCAACCCAGGGAGGAAGGAGGATCCGCTGGGCAGCGCTGCAGCTGAGCCGGAGGAAGGCGAGGAGGAGGAGCCCGCTCAGCACCGCCCCGGAGCGTGCCGCCCCCACCCTGCCGCCCTCCTCCCGGCCGGACGCCGCGTGGCGCGCTCCGTGCGCCCTACCGGCCCGCCCAGGAGGGGGCCCTGCGGTCCCGCCCCGGGGTGCCTGGGCGGGCAGGGCGCACCCGCGTGACACCCAAACGCCGGGACCCGGCCCAGATCCCAGGACGGAGCGCACTCTCTCGGAAGTAGTCCGCGCCGCCAGGGACTTAGGAACCCTGCCCAGGCGGTTCGCGGGTCCCGGGGACCCTTCGCCGCCCGGCGGGGCTCTCCAGAGAAGCCGCCCGAGCCCCGCCCTACCTGCCCCCCAGCTCCAGCGTCCATCCCTGCCTCCCGCCCTCTCCCTGCAGCCCTGGGAAACTGGCGCGGCGCCTTCAGCGCACTGCGCTTCGTGGCTCAGCGCGCTTTTGCCGGGCAGCCGGCGAGGGTCACCTCCTGGTCCAGATACCGGAAAGCTGAGGCCTCGTGGTTCTGAAAAACCCAGGTGCGGCCCACGGCCTTCGCCTCCTTGCCCTCGGGTTCCTGGATCCCTGCGCGCCCGGGCTTGCCTGTCCCGCGACTCCGTGGGCGCTGGGCCTTCCCACGGCCGCGAAAGCCAGCGGGGCATCGCCAGGACCCGGGCCGCGGTGTCCGCGGGCGGAGCGAGCCGAGCCGGAGCAGGTGGGCGCCCTCTCCCGGGCCGCGCTGCGCGGGCGCCGAAATTTGGGCGCCTTCTGCCCTCGGTCTTGAGGCTCCAAGGGCGGACCTCGGGGGAATTCCGTAGGAACCCCTCAGGTTCCAGCGCGGAGCTGTGCCTCTGACCCGCACATCGGCTGGCCGGAGACACTAACTTTCGGGACACGTGGCACACCTTTCGGCGGGGCCTTTGCGCTCAACGCTCAGAATCAGTCGGGCCGCACTGCGCTGTAGGCCTGATTTCCCCTCTCCCTCCGCCGGTCACCTGCTTAGGGCCGCCAGCTCCACTCGAATCTATCATCTCATTTCTGCAAAACAGCCCAAGAGGGGGTATCATTAGCCCCATTTTCTTGAGGATTTGGTTTACGAGGAATTGTCTTTCTGGCGAGTCCTACTTTTCTCCTGTGTATCTGGCTTTGTCTCTAAATTAGTCTTTATTTTTAGCTGTACTAATTGCTATTTTTCTAAACTGTTCCCCAGTCGTCGGTCCCCCCTCCACCCATCCTTTCTCAGTATTTTCACTAGTTGGCATTTTCTTTTGTGTCTTCTATTCTGAGCTTCCCATTCCGCTAATATTTCCTCCCTCCCTCTACCCACCCCTTCAGCCCCAATCCCACCCCCATCTCTGGCCTTCTATGGTGGTTTCTCATTTCTCTCCCTACCTTTCTTTCCCCTCTCAAAGTATTTACTCAGAGTGTTTCTAAGCACCCTGCCCCTCTGCTGCGGGTTTTCAGCTGCAACTCGAGGAGGCAGGCTATTATGACCAGGAGCAGAGTTAGAATCGAGCTGAAAAGCTCGATTTTTAAAGCGTCTCCTGTTGCCGGCCTCCTGCCAGCTTCCTCTCCGTTATAACGGGATTGAACCGTGATGCTTAAACTCCAGGCAGCACGTTCAGCCATTTTAAGAGTAGGACTTTCAAACTCTACAGAGTCCTGCCTACAAATGAGGTAACAATAACCAGGGAATTTGTGCAGCACCTCCCCAGAAAGCGTCTCCAGAGACCAAATTACAAGTTATTCTAACGCAGGAAGTAGGGAGACTGGCACAATGGGTGAAAGGCACAGCTAAATGTTATGCCACTTTCCAGGTCCACCCCTGCTGTGTCTGGAAAAAAACCTGCTGTGGCCTAGGACATCCTTATGAATCTGTCCTGAGCTAAGACTGTGGCCAGTCTTAGCTGGAACAGCTTTCTGAAATGAAGGGAAAATAGAACAGCTTCAAATCACTTTTACTGTCCTGTTAGCATATCAGATAGTGAGTACAAAAATAAAGACCCATGATTTAATGTTCACAGTTTAAAATTTGTTTCGGGGCATGAAAAGACTGTCTTTATGAAATTGCTATAAATACCTGTTTCAAGTGTCTGAAGATCCAAAAGCCAGTTTTCAACATGTGCTGTGCAGAAGACCATGTACAGAAGTATAGAGCCTCACAGTTCCTAAGGCTTGCCAAAAGAACCAAAAAAAAACACACACACACACACACACACACACACACACACACACACACACACACACACCCCTCCCACGTGATTCAACTTCTGCCTGTGGTTTGCAATGGCTGAAGCTACTCTCCATGCAAACAGCATTGCTCAGGGGCTTCCCCTGTGGTCCAGTGGTTAAGACTCCGTGCTCCCAATGCAGGGGTCCCCGGTTTGATCCCTGGTCAGGGAACTAGATCCCGCATGCCGAAACGAGGATCCCGCGTGCCACAGCTAAGACCCGGCGCAGCCAAATGAATGAATATAAAAAAGAAAAAATAGCATTGCTCACTTTCCGTAGCTCATCTCAAGCCTTTACAAACACTGGTAGCCAGTCTGAGTAAGAAGAGGACAAGTGGTTTGGCCCCTTCCTACCCCTGCTGGTCTCACCCCTGCTGGTCTCACCCCTGCTGGTCTCACCTTTGGTTGAATAACTTTCACTGGGGACTAGGATGTCTTCTGGTAAAGCAGAATTTCAGAGTGATCATTGACTCTAGAGTTTGACTTGTTTGTTTGTTTGTTTTTGCGGTACACGGGCCTCTCACTGTTGCTCCGGACGCGCAGGCTCAGCGGCCATGGCTCACAGGCCCAGTCGCTCCACGGCATGTGGGATCCTCCTGGACCGGGCACAAACCCGTGTCCCCTGCATCAGCAGGCAGACTCTCAACCACTGCGCCACCAGAGAAGCCCGAGTTTGACATTTTTAATTCTCAAAAACTTAAAAAAAAAAAAAAACAACTGGTAAGTTGTGAATACATTATAGTCTTTTACAATAAAATATATTTTAGTCTCTTATAAAGAATATGCTCAGCCATTTGAAGCAGATGAGATATAGTAAACTAAGTAAATACGTAAGTGCGCAGCTTGAAGCCAAGAGACCTGGTTACCAATCCTGGCCATATAACAGACCAGCTGTGTGTCTTCCCACACCCCATCCCCCCACCCCACCCCCACCCAGCAGCTTGTGGGATCTTAGTTCCCTGACCAGGGATCGAACCTGCGCCCTCAGCAGTGAAAGCACAGAGTCCTAACCACCGGACTCCCAGGGATTTCCCAGCTTTGTGTCTTTAAACACAGCCTCCTAGGATTGGACAAGGAAAGGATGCCACCCACATTCTAAGGGTGTGGTGTTCACTAGCAATAAACAAGAAAGCACCTGGTATAGTGCCCAGCACATGTAGGCACACAAAAATGTACTGGAATCTGACTTACTCACTCCCCCTACAATGCTGTTTTAATAAATAATAAACTTTAGCTTATATGTGGTGAAAAGTGGCATTTTAAAAAGGAATTATAGGAAGTTGGCAGGGTTAGTAACAGCATGATGCAATTGACACACACAGTGAAGGCGGGAAAGTAAATTGTTAACAACCTCTCTGGTAGGCAAGAGAGGCAGATGTGTTAAGATGGTGTTTGGCAACATGCATAAGAGCCTTCAAAATGTTTATACCCATTGGACCAGTGAATAATTCTACAAGTGGTAATTTATGCCAAAGAAAGAAAAGAAATACAAAGATTTGTGTGCAAAGTTGAACATCATAACACTTCTTTTATCAGTGCTATTTATGGTAGCTATAAATGTCCATTAATAGAATGACTAAGTTACAGTATATTCCTATGATGGAATATTGAACAGTTGCAAGAACTGAATGAAGAGTATTTGGTGATGGAGGGCAGGGGTCCCCAACCCCTGGGCGGTGGATGGGTACCAGTCCGAGGCCTGTTAGGAGCCAGGCCACACAGCAGGAGTTGAGTGGCGGGTGAGCAAGTGAAGCTTCATCTGCTGCTCCCCATCGCTAGCATTACTGCCTGAACCAAACCCTCCTGCCCCCGCCCTCCCTCCCCCATCCATGGAAAAACTGTCTTCCACAAAACTGGTCCCTTGTGCCAAAAGGGCTGGGGACTGCTGATGTAGGGAACGTGCTTGTGAAGCTGTCATTGAAAAAAAGCAGGATACAAATATAGAGAGTTTTCAGTAGGAGAGGAGAGGAAATATAGTATATTTATGGATAGAAAGCTTTATGGAAACGATTCCCAAATGTTACTAGCATTTTTCTCTAGATGATGGGATAATGGGTGATTTTAATTTCCATTATTATATTTTTGTGTTTTACAAAATTTCTGCAGTGAATATGCTTTTCAGGGGGCAGTGAGGAGGGGATCAGTAGTTGGAAACATCAAAATCTCTACTAGGTTTAATCTACAAATATTTAAGCCCACATCTTTACAACATTAGTTGTGCTTTCTTTAATTTCCCATGGAAGAAGCAAGCAGATATTGACTGCCTTTCCCATCTTTGATCTCCCTTGCTTTTCAAGTCACATATTCATGGCATATCACAGCTGGATGGATCCTTGGAGATCGGCATATTACGCTGCAGATCAGGAAACTGAGGCCCAGATGGCTTTGGCTAGGAGTGATGCTAGGTTTCCTGAGTCATAGGAAAGTGGTCTTCCTGGCACAGCACACTCTATCTTGTACCATGCTGCATCCATGAAGATACACCTGAAAAAGGAAGACCTTTATGTACGTTTAGGATTCAAGTCGGGATTCCTGCTAAACAAAGGCAGGTTAATTACTTCAGTATGCAATCATACTTGTATTTCTGCGATCTCAAAGCAAAACAACAACAACAAAAAGAAAAACAAAAACAAAGCAGTTCTCTATTGCTCTATTTCACTGCAGCACTTCTCGGCAAAGTGCCTCAAATGAGTTGTCTGTACTCATCGTCTCCCATCCCTCCCCTCCACTCTCCTAAGCCCTCTCCGGTCTGCTTGCTTCTCCACCACCCCACTCAACTGCTCTCGCAAAATCACAGTGGCATCCCCCTTGGGAAATTTAAGTCAGTTCCATCTCCGTCTTACTTGAGCCACTGTCAGCATCGGACCCTGTTGATGCCTTCCTCCCTTGAACCACTTTCTTCCTTTGACTTCCAAGACACCACTCTCTCCTGGTGTTCTTTCCACCACGTTTGCTGTCCCCACTGCCACCTCTCCTTCCACTTAAAGGTGAGCACTGCATGCTTAATTTTAGGATCTCTCGTCTTGCACACTTACTCCCTTGACCATCTCATCAAGTCTCATGGCTTCTAATACCATTTAAAAAAATAGACTTTGGGGACTTCCCTGGCTGTCCAGTAGTTAAGACTCTGCGCTTCCACTGCAGGGGACTCAGGTTCGATCCCTGATCAAGGAATTAAGATCCCGCAAGTCGTGCGACGCTGCTAAAAATATAAAAAATAAAAATAGACTTTGTTTTTTAGAACAATTTTGGTTCCACAGCAGAATTAAACAGAAAGCACACAAAGTTCCCATGCACCCCTCACTCCCTGCCCCCAGTACAGCCTCCCGGTCCCCATCAACCTACCCCACCAGGGTGGTACATTTGCAACAAGAGGCGAACTTGTATCGACACATCATTTTCACCCAAGTACATGTGAAATACCATTTTTAACTTTTTTTTTTGGCCGCACCACTTGTCTTGTGGGATCTAAGTTCCCCGACCAGGGATCGAACCCAGGTCCTCAGCAGTGAAAGTGCTGAGTCCTAACCACTGGACCGCCAGGGAATTCCCTGGAATACCATTTTCTGACCACAGAACTCCCACCTTTCCATCTCCAGCCTGGACTTGCCTGTTTGACATCTCCTCTTGGATGCTGACTAAGACATCTCAAACTGAGTGTGTCCAAAATGGGTCCGCCTCTTCCTGCCCACGCCCACACCCACACTACCCGCAGCCTTCTCCTCTCCCCTGAAGACAGCTCCACACTTGTGGTTGCTCAGACCAATTATCTCGGAGTCCCTTCTGATCATCCTCCTTCTCACACCTCACATCTAGTCCATTAAGTAACTCTGCAGGTTCCACCTTCAAAATAAATCCAGAAGCCCACGCTTGCACCATCTCCATCTCTACCTCAGCCCCGTCCAAGTCACCATCCAGTGCCCTTGTTTACTACAGCATCCTCCTAACAGGTCACTCTGCTTTCCAATTGCCATAGTCTATTCTAAACGCAGCAACCAGAGTGAGCCTTTAGAAACAAGGGAAGTCTCACCATGTCAACCCTCTGTTCAAAGCTGCAGTGGCTCCCCATGTGGCCCCAAGAGTAAGCCCAAGACCTTATAAAGACTGACAAGACCCCACATGACTGGGACCTCTCTTCCCCTCTGACCTTTCAACCCGGTCTCCTGCCTCACTCATCTGTTCCAGCAAAACCTCCCCCTATCCCTCAACTCCACCCCCCAACAGTCCCACCTCATGACCTTTGCATTGGCTCTTCCCTCTGTCTAGAACACTCTGCCCTGGGTATGCGTGGCGCGCGCTCTCAGTTTCTTCAGGTATTTAACCAAATGTCACCTCGTCAGTGTTTAAAATGGCAATGCCACGCCTGTACTTCCATGCCCCATTTTCCTCCACTCCTGCCATGTTTCTCTATAGCACACACTACCTTCTAACGTGCTGGAACTTACTTCCTATGTATGTGTATTGTCTGTTTCTCTGTACAGTACCTACACTCACTCTACTCTCCACTCTCCCTAGAATGTAAGCCCTGCTGTCCCAGCACCTAGAAAAGTGCTTGTCACATTTGTCACATAGTGAGCACTCAACAAAAATGTGCTGATGAATCAAGATGAGAAATACTTATCCCCTGTCTCCCAAAACTCCACTAAGATGACAGAAAAGACCTTACAAATACAGTAATATATATATATATATATATATTTTTTTTT
>NW_006797481.1:2480027-2486073 GCF_000442215.2 Lipotes vexillifer | reverse complement strand
TTTTGCGGTACGCGGGCCTCTCACTGCTGTGGCCTCTCCCGTTGCGGAGCACAGGCTCCGGACGCGCAGGCTCAGCGGCCATGGCTCACGGGCCCAGCCGCTCCACGGCATGTGGGATCTTCCTGGACCAGGGCATGAACCCGTGTCCCCTGCATCGGCAGGCGGACTCTCAACCACTGCGCCACCAGGGAAGCCCAATACAGTATATTTTTATAATAAGGTACAAACCTGCCTGAACGAGGGTACTGGAAAGGAGGCAATAATGGAAGAGATATTTCTTCTTTTTTAAATTGAAGTATAGTTGATTTACAATATTATAAAATGTCAACCAATCTGAAAGCAGATGGAACAGCAGAAACTGCTTTAACACGATAAAGGAGCCACCACCAGATGCGGGCAGCTGGGCACTGGTGAGGGGCCAGTGTACACTGCAGAGCCGCATGTGAGTTCTGGACCACAGGGCAGGCAAGGGCTGAAAACAGGTTTTGGATCAATCTCTGTATAAGGAGGCCTCACTCAGCCTCCCTCCCACCCTAGCCCAGGAAACCAGAAATTGTTGTGGGAAATGTGGAGGCACAGAGGCTGTGGACTTAGGGACCACTGGCCAGGCTGAGGTGCAAATGAGACTCTGGGCTGTATGAGAGTTAATTGAAGGCCCGCATCCTGAACTGGGAGGCCCCTTCCCCTCCCTGCATCCAGAAAGCCAGCAGCAAGTTGCTGATAAATAAAACAAAACACAATAGATATGTTTAGGGATTCCCCAAAGTTATCACATCTAACTAATCATAAAGAAATACACCGTCCACAAGCCTCTTTCACACACATACAGCTTCTGAGAGCTTTTGATGCCTCCCTCTCAAATATGAGGGGTATGCGAGGATCACAGACATTTAAGGAATGCCTCTGACATGAGAGACCAGAACAAACAAGATAAGAATTCAGGGGAAAGACAATAGAGAGAGTAGAATAAATCATTTTTAAAAACTGTATTTACCCGAGAGAGAGTGAAATTATTGCATCCATAAAACAAGAAACAGAGCTTGGAATATAAATATAAAAACAAAATATTTTTTAAAGGGGGTTGGAAGAAAAAGTCAAGGAAATCTCCTAAAAAGTAGAACAAATGAAGAAATGTATAATAGGAGAGAAAGAAAACTAGTAGAGAGTCAGTCCAAGTAATGAGCTCTAGAAACACATTACAAGGAAAATAGTGGAGAGGAAATTAAAGATATAATTCAAGAAGATTGTCCAGACTAGAGAAAACTCATCTCCAAACTGAAAAAGCCCACAAAGTGGGCACAATGACACACCTACAACAAAGTACACCAGCATGAAATTTCAAAACAGACAATTTCCAAAAAACTTACAAAAAAGCATACTCCTGGTGGGAATATAAAATGGCATAACCACCTCAGAAAGCAGTTTGGAAGTTTCTTTAAAAGTCAAACATATACCGAGTGTATAATTCCGACATTCCACTTCTATGTATTTACCCAAGAAAAATAAAAGCATATGTCTATACAAAGATTGTACATGAATGTTCACAGCAGCTTTATTTGTAATATCCTCAAACCGGAAACAAACCAAATGTCCATCAACAGCTGAAGAGATGGACCTTCTGTGGTATATACATACAACAGAATCAATATTTTAAAAATTGTGGTATATACATACAACAGAATCAATATTAAAAAATAATGAATTATTGATACATTCAACAGCGTGGATGAATCTCAAAACTATTATGCTCAGTAAAAAAGCCAAAAGGGGTACATACTGTATGATTCCATTTATGTAAAATTCTAGAAAACGCAAACTAAACTATAGTGACAGGAAGTAGATCAGTGATTGCTCGGGGATAATAGCGAGTGGAATGGGGTATACATACAACAGAATCAATATTTTAAAAATTGTGGTATATACATACAACAGAATCAATATTAAAAAATAATGAATTATTGATACATTCAACAGCGTGGATGAATCTCAAAACTATTATGCTCAGTAAAAAAGCCAAAAGGGGTACATACTGTATGATTCCATTTATGTAAAATTCTAGAAAACGCAAACTAAACTATAGTGACAGGAAGTAGATCAGTGATTGCTCGGGGATAATAGCGAGTGGAAGGGGGGGGGGGGGGGGTCAGGTGGGAAGGATGGATTTCAAAGGGGCACAAGGAAAGTTTAGAGGTGATGGATATGTCCATTATCTTGATTGTGGTGATGGCTTCACAGGTGTATACGTTTGTCAGAACTTAAATTGCATACTTTATGTATGTGCATTTCATCGTATATCAAGTATACGTCAATAGAGCTGTTTGTAAAATCACCTATGAGTTGAGAATGTAAAATGGTGTAGTCGCTTTGGAAATAGTTGGGCAGTTCCTAAAAAAGTTAAACATGAAATTACCGTATAACTCTGAAATTCCACTTCTGTGTATCTACCCAAGAGAAATGAAAACAAATGTCTGCACTAAAACTTGCGTGTATGAATGTTCAAAGCAGCATTATTGATAATAGCCAAAAAGTGGAAACCCAAATGTCCATCAACTGATGAAGGGATAAACAGATGTGGTGTATCCATACAATAGAACATTATTCAATACAAAGGAATGAACCCTGATGTATGCTACATGCATGAACCTGAAAAATATTTCACTAGGTGAAAGAACCATCACAGAATACCACATGCTGTATGATCCAATTTAGATAAAGTTCGAAATAAGCAAATCTGTAGAGACAGAAAGTAGATTAGTGGTTACCTAAGCCTGGAGGCAAAGAAGGAATGGGGGGTGACTGTTAATAGGTACAAGCTTTCTTTTGGGGATGATGAAAAAGTCCTAAAATTAGGTTATGGTGACGGTTGCACAGTTCTGTAAATATACTTAAAGTCATGTAATTGTATGCTTTAAATAGGTGAACTCTATGTCAGTGGTCCCCAACATTTTGGGCACTAGGGACCGATTTCGTGGAAGACAATTTTTCCTCGGCGGGGAATGGGGGGATGTGGTTCAGGCAGTAATGCAAGCGATGGGGAGCGGCAGATGAAGCTTCACTCGCTCGTCCCCCACTCACCTCCTGCTGTACGGTTCGGTTCCTAACAGATTGCGGACCAGTAGCGGTCCACGGCCCGGGGTTGGGGACACTTGCTCTATGGTATATAAATTACATCTCAACAAAATTGTTAAAAATTTTTTTAATTGGAAAGATCAAAACCAGCTCACATACAAAGGTTCAGAAGTCAAACTATCACTGGACTTCTTGGAAAACTACTGGAGGATATGGTGCAACAATATAAGAAAATGCAAAAAGAGGGGAAAACTCAGGCTTCTAGGAACGGGGAACCCAACATCAAAGAGAGGCAAAGTCCCTGTTGGGATGCCGGTGGGCATGTGGTAAAGTCAGGACAGCCAGTCCAGAGGGAAGCATGACAGTGAAGGCTCCAGGAGCCTCATCTGATGAGTTTGAATGTTTTGACATTGTATTGAAAAGCATTTGATACATCTGTGGCTCTATTCGGTTAAAATTAGTGACAAGTTTATAGAAAACTAAGCAAAGAAAAATCAGTCAATTATTAACTCCAGGAAAAACCCCAAAGAGTACAAGAAAGAAAACAACCAAAATATACGACTTGTAATTAGTAATGACAGAGCCATAAATGCTTTTAACTGAAAACGGATACATTTGGGGGAGGGGGATTGAGGAAAATGAAAAGACGGCGAAATACTCATCTACCATAATGGGAAGTCAGCAGCAAAATTCTAAGATTGCTGCCTTAAGAGACAGCAGTATTGTATATTGTTCCTGTTATGTGGAGGTAAATATCAGAAGAAACAGTTAAAAAATTTAAACGATGGCCTCTGAGGAGTAAGCTTGGGAGAGGATGATGAAGGGGAATGCTCTTTTACTTGACTTTTTGTACTGTTTGACTTTTTAAGCTATTATATATCATTTTAAAATAAAAATTAATTTAAAAAATTCTAGTAGGGCTTCCCTGGTGGCACAGTGGTTGAGAGTCCGCCTGCCGATGCAGGGGACACGGGTTCATGCCCCGGTCCGGGAGGATCCCACATGCCGCGGAGCGGCTGGGCCCGTGAGCCATGGCCGCTGAGCCTGCGTGTCCGGAGCCTGTGCTCTGCAACGGGAGAGGCCACAACAGTGAGAGGCCCGCGTACTGCAAAAAAAAAAAAAATTCTAGTAATCATCATGTGTCTAGTACATAACAAAAGAGGTAAGAACACTTGGTGATATCCAATAACAATAACAGCTAGATTTCACTGAGCAGTTTGTATGTGTGTGGCACGGTTCTAAGTACGGTTTTAAATACTGTTCTCATTTAACAACCCCTTGAAGGGGTCTTAATCCAGCTGCAAGTAAAATTGTGAGTCTCCATGGATTAAACAAGCACATTCACACACATTTTCATTTGATCTTCCCTAAACCTCATGATACAGGAATATAGATGTAGAAAACTGAGTCTCAGAGAGGTCTGGAGAACGGTTCAATGTCACAGGTACAACTGAAAAAACAGGACTGGAATTCAGGTCTTTGGGCTCCTGGTACTCTTTATACACATGCCTCACATCCACGAAAAAATGATTTTTAAAAATCGCTGTTCCTGGTGTCTACTTTGTAACACTGTTCCCTCATCATATTTTTATTTTTTGATGTAGACCACTTTTATTTTTGAAACATCTTTATTGGAGTATAATTGCTTTACATTGTTAATTTCTGCTGTATAACAAAGTGAACCAGTTATACGAATACATATATCCCCATATCCCCTCCCTCTTGCGACTCCCTCCCACCCTCCCTATCCCACCCCTCTAGGTGGTCACAAAGCACCGAGCTGATCTCCCTGTGCTATGCAGTTGCTTCCCACTAGCTATTTTACATTTGGTAGTGTATGTATGTCACTTCGTCCCAGCTTACCCTTCCCTCTCCCCGTGTCCTCAAGTCCATCCTCTATGTCTGCATCTTTACTACTGTCCTTCCCCTAGGTTCTTCAGAACCTTTTTTTTTTTTAGATTCCATATATGTGTTAGCATATGGTATTTGGTTTTTTCCTTCTGACTTACTTCACTCTGTATGACAGACTCTAGGTCCATCCACCTCACTACAAATAACTCAATTTCGTTTCTTTTTATGGCTGAGTAATATTTCATTGTATATATGTACCACATCTTTATCCATTCATTTGTTGATGGACACTTAGGTTGCTTCCATGTCCTGGCTATTGTAAACAGAGCTGCAATGAACATTGTGGTACATGACTCTTTTTGAATTATGGTTTTCTCAGGGTATATGGCCAGTAGTGGGATTGCTGGGTCATATGGTAGTTCTATTTTTAGTTTTTTAAGGAACCTCCATACTGTTCTCCATAGTGGCTGTACCAATTTACATTCCCACCAACAGTGCAAGAGGGTTCCCTTTTCTCCACACCCTCTCCAGCATTTATTGTAGATTTTTTGATGATGGCCATTCTGACTGGTGTGAGGTGATGATACCTCATTGTAGTTTCGATTTGCATTTCTCTAATGATTAGTGATGTTGAGCATCTTTTCGTGTGTTTATTGGCAATCTGTATATCTCCTTTGGAGAAATGTCTATTTAGGTCTTCTGCCCATTTTTGGACTGGGTTGTTTGCTTTTTTGATATTGAGCTGCATGTGCTGCTTGTATATTTTGGAGATTAATCCTTTGTCAGTTGCTTCGTTTGCAAATATTTTCTCCCATTCTGAGGGTTGTCTTTTCGTCTTGTTTATGGTTTCCTTTGCTGTGCAAAAGCTTTGAAGTTTCATTAGGTCCCAATCGTTTATTTTTGTTTTTATTTCCATTTCTCTAGGAGGTGGGTCAAAAAGGATCTTCCTGTGAGTTATGTCATAGAGTGTTCTGCCCATGTTCCTCATCTTATTTTTAAATGTTAAATCTTATTTTTAAATGTTAAAGGAGAAAAGGGTTTGGCATTTTCAAGTATCTTAACCAGACCTTCCTTAAAATCCAGATGAAAACTGCTCTCTGAAAAGCCAAAAAAAAAAAGGGGGGGG
>NW_006797481.1:2454558-2480017 GCF_000442215.2 Lipotes vexillifer | reverse complement strand
GGGGGGGAAGAAGTGCATTTTTGCACACAAACTCATGCACAAATAAGGAATGACCATGACATAATTTTTTTTTTTGAACAATCATATTAAAACACACATCTCGCACTAAATGTGGTCCATTCTGTGTGATCATGCAGACACTCCTCAGCACTCCTGAGACAACGGGGTGCTGCGACTGCTCAGACCTTACAAAAAAACTTCTCCCTGGGCTTCCCTGGTGGCGCAGTGGCTGAGAGTCTGCCTGCCGATGCAGGGGACACGGGTTCGTGCCCCGGTCTGGGAAGATCCCACATGCCGCGGAGCGGCTGGGCCCATGAGCCATGGCCGCTGAGCCTGAGCATCCGGAGCCTGCGCTCCGCAATGGGAGAGGCCACAACAGTGAGAGGCCCGCGTAATGCAAAAAAAAAAAAAAAAAAAACTTCTCCCTGGGTATGTCTAATGCTGAGCAATATCTTGCGGCCGTAACCAGTTTTGGGAAACTGCTAAAAGCCATTTGATGGAAATCAGCAGAATGACATGGGTGATACAGTGGTGAAATGCTGGTAGGGGGCTGTGATACACAGCTGTAAAATAGCTGGGCCAATTTACGGGTGTGGCTTAGAAACCAATCTCAAAAACGACTTCAAAAGAATCAGCATTTGCGAAGAGGATTACAGGTGACTTTTTTTTTTTTTTTTTTGCGGTACGCGGGCCTCTCACTGTTGTGGCCTCTCCCGTTGCGGAGCACAGGCTCCGGACGCGCAGGCTCAGCGGCCATGGCTCACGGGCCCAGCCGCTCCGCGGCATGTGGGATCTTCCCAGACCAGGGCACGAACCCGCGTCCGCTGCATCGGCAGGCGGACTCTCAACCAGTGGCGCCACCAGGGAAGTCCAGGTGACCATTTTTTAAGACAAATATATACTTCACATTTTGGATATATAAAATCTGGCATGATTAAACAAATTAATTTTATAAAAGCAAAAAGTTACAATACTAAAGTTTACGGCCATCATATAACACACCCACAAATGTTCCTTAGTACTTAGTAAAAAAAACAATGGACATTTCTTGAACTAGTCAGTTCCGTAAGACAGAATTCAATGAAGAACATTTAAAAAATTATTTTTTAACCCAAGCCTAATTGATATTGAAAAATACAAAAGTTTTAACGATTTTAATTAAAAGTATCTGGTTATTCATCTACACTTATAATCTCCAGAACTCTTTTAAATGCTTTTAAAAATCATAAAACCTAACCAAGGTAGAAAGCAATCTTCAAAAGACAGATCATTTATCAAGATGTTCCCATTTACCATTTGATCAGCCATCAAATTTCACCTAAAAGCTATTTTATAGCTGTTTCACATGTAGTTCAAGAAAATGTTAAAAATGGTGGTAAACATATAAGAAAATCATCTGACAAAATAAAGGGACTGCAGATCATGTTGTTCTTGCCTAAATTTTAGCCAGATAGAAACTTCTGTGAATCACTACTTCTTAGATGTTCACTGACCAAATTCTCAGGAAATGTACTTTGGCTCAGAAGTTTGATATTTTTATCAGATTTTAAAGGAACATTACATGTGAGTTTTTGCACCTTAAACCAAAAAGAAAAAAAAAGCTGAAATAATATACAAAACCGTAACTCAGATCTTGAAGATACTTGGGGTGGAAAAATACATGTGTGCATATACAAATGAACATGTATGTACATATTCACGTATATGCATGCACATGTATGCGTATATACATATTTAAATGAGTTTTTAAAGCAAGCTGAAAAGCAGTGCGTTTTGTTGGCCCAGCAACTGGATAAATGCACTTTAGAAATAGTCTGCACAGCTACACCTCTCAAGAGTAGGCATTAGTTCCACACAGAGATCTGGCAATCATCAGACCCAAAGTTTTCAGCCCATAAAAAGGAGTTACCTTTAGAGCGAGGCAAATACCACAAATTTCTGTTCATCAGGATTGTTAGATGATCTCTGTTGATAAAGACAGGAGAATCCACTAACAGTACTTAGTTTTACATGCTTCCAGTCATAAATACCAAAATACCTTCTTCAATAACTGTTAATCCCACACATTTACATCATAAATGTAATAGCCTACATCATAGGCTATAAAGTGCCATTTTTGATCCAGTCCATATTTTGAAGGGATTTACAGATACAGGTAAAATTTGTAGCCAGGCACTAGTTACAACCTTGAACAATCTTTCCAGATGAGGCCACGTCTGTTCTCAGCCACTACTACCCTCAACCTTTTTCAGTCAGGGTCACCAGAAAGTTTTTTCACCCCTAACATAAACAGCAGTAAATTCTCCAAGGGCGAACATACCATATTCCTGACTTTATAGGATAAAAACGTGGCAGTTCAGGAAGACTGTTATCTGCTACATTTTGCAGGCACTGTTCTCCTAGTGTTGCTGAGGTTGATGGTCTACCTTATTTCTTCATGTCTAATATTTTTATGTCATTAGGTTAAAAAAATGACAGTAGATTAAAATCACCTTAAGGCAATGTAAGAGAAAATTCACTAATAAGCTGATGACTAGCTGAGATCTTAACTCACCTGATGTCTTAAATAACTAAGTTCTGTCACATAAAGTGAAAACTTGACAAAGCAAAGATGTGGAAGAGTACGTTTCTCAAAAGGAAAAGTATCTAAGAACAGTCACCTAACAAGAAGAAAGCTGAGTAAATTTACAGAGACTCTAATTCTGTCAGAGAGAAAATGAGAAGAATTCTGAGAGCAGTTACAAATCTGAAAGGAAAATAGTGCCTAGGCCCAAGCAGTAACGATTCTGTTTATTATTATTATTTTTTTTTTTGTGGGGGGGGGGGCGTTGCGGGCCTCTCACTGTTGTGGCCTCTTCCGTTGCAGAGCACAGGCTCCGGACGCGCAGGCTGAGCGGCCATGGCTCACAGGCCTAGCCGCTCTGCGGCATGTGGGATCTTCCCGGACCGAGGCACGACCCCGCGTCCCCTGCATCGGCAGGCGGACTTTCAACCACTGCGCCACCAGGGAAGCCCTCTGTTTATTATTTTTTAATGTGAGCTATAAAACTCAAAAGTTATATACTTTATTGTGTTGAAAATACACAACATAAAAATTTCCACCTTAGCCATTTTTAAGTGTACAGTTCAGTACAGTCACATTGTTGTGAAATAGATCTCCAGAACGTTTTCATCCTGCAAATCTGAAACTATACCCGTGAAACAATTCCCTTCTCTTCTCTTCAGCTCCTGGTAACCTCCCCTTTACCTTCTTTCTCTATGAATTTGACTACTTTAGCTACCTCATAAGTGGAATGACACGGTAATTTTCGTTTTGTGACAGGCGTATTTCACTTAGCACAACTTCTTCAAGCTTCATCGAGGCTGCAGCGTGCATCAGAATTTCCTTCTTTTTAAAAGGCTGAAAAATATTCCATTGTATACATATACGTTTTGTATAATCCATTCATCCGTCAATGGACATCTGAGTTGCTTCTATCTCTTGGCTATTGTGAACAACACTGCTATAAACATGGGTGTACAAATATCTCTTTGAGAATCTGCTTTCAACTCTTTTGGATATATACCTGGAAGTGGGATTGTTGGGTCATGTGGTAATTCTCTTTTTAATTTTTTTGAGGACTCTCCAGATTGTTTTTCGTAGCGGTTGCACCATTTTACAATCCTACCAACAGTTCACAAGTGTTTTAATTTCCCCACATCCTCATCGACATTTGTTTATTTTGTTTTGCTTTTCTTTGGAGTAAAAAAAAAAAAAAAAAAGCTATATACTTTTTACGTCCACAGCAAAGTTTTCAGTTTAAGGTAAGTTAGAAAAATGGAAATAACTGTCTAAAAATTTTCAAAATTTAAAAATGTATATAGCCAACTAGATCATTGTTCCCAGAACTTAAAACGTTTTAAACTCCAAGTTATTTTTACTTAGATCTCTACTTATTCTTTCTTTTGAACACCCTGTCCTTATTCTAGCCCATCCGGGAGCAGAAGATAAGTAAGGGTGCATTCAACTGTAAACATGGGAACAGCTGCCAGTGGTAGAGAAGGGGATGAGGCGGGCGTGCATGACAGGAGAAGGGCAGAAGGGCAGATCTGGCACCTAGACCGGCTTCCCTCTTGAAGATTTCCTTTCCAATCACTGCCACAAGCACGTTCAGGAACATCAACGGCAGCTCCTGAAAGGAAGCTGACTTGCCTTTTCCCTAAAACAGCTGAGAACTGAGAGGCTCCCATCACCAGCAGTGGCCACCTAGACTGCCAGAGGAAGCTCTCAACGGCCCACTTGACTTTGGGAGTGACAAGGTGGAAGGCGCAGCAACTGTGCCTTGAATAATAATAATAAATGACCCACACTGCTTCCTGTAGCAGTGCATTTCTCTCATTCTAACAGATCTAACCAGACCCATGCTCCAATTTTGTACACAATGCATCTATTTCCCTTCTGTTCCTACTTTATCATAATTATTTGCCATTAGGCCCTTTGTAAAGTTTGCAAATTTACCTCATAAAAACTTACTCATTCACTCAACAACTAATCATTAAGCATCTGATACATAGCTACTGTGAGAGTGGCAAACGAGACAAAATCACTACCCTCGTGGAATTTATAATCTGGTAGAATGCCATTAATCAAATAATCACATAACTATCTATGTCTATTGTTTCAAGGACCATAAAGAAAAAAATAAGGGATAATGAAAGTATAACTGGGCAATCCTTAAATTAGATGTGGGAATGAGGCAGTCAGGGAAGACTTATCTGAAAAAAATGACAAGCTGATACAAATAGCCAAGTAGAGAGTGGTAGGAGCTTTCTAGACTAAGAAGGCATATGCAAAGGCCCTGAGGTGGGAAAGCTCAGCCAGGGTGACTGGAGCTTGTTAACAGGGGGGAGGGGGAGAAGGACTAGATGGGTAGGAAAGCACCCAGTTGTGCAGGGCTGTAAAGCATGTCAAGGACTGGAGATTTTATGCTAAGTCCAGTGGGAAGTTATTGAGGCATTTTCAGGCTACATGTTAGTGTTTATTAAAAATTAATGCAACTGTATACTAAGATTTATTAAGTGAATAAAGAAAGGTGCAGAAGCATATATACAGGGCTTCCCTGGTGGCGCAGTGGTTAAGAATCCGCCTGCCAATGCAGGGAACACGGGTTCGAGCCCTGATTCGGGAAGACCCCACATGCCGCGGTGCAACTAAGTCCATGTGCCACAACTACTGAGCCTGCTCTCTAGAGCCCACATGCCACAACTACTGAAGCCTGCGCGCCTAGAGCCCGTGCTCCGCAACAAGAGAAGCCACTGCAATGAAAAAGCCCACGCACTTCAACAAAGAGTAGGCCCTGCTCGCCACAACTAGAGAAAGTCCGCGCACAGCAACGAAGATCCAATGCAGCCAAAAATAAATTAATTTTTAAAAAGTGTACACAATACACTATCATTTATGTGGAAAAGGGAGGGAGAATAAATGTTCATATATAGGTATCTCTGAAAAAAATACAAGACACTGGTAACACTAGTGTCTCCTGAGATGGGAACTAGATGGCTAGGAGACAGTGGGAGTAACAATTTTTTACTGTATACCTTTTTTTTTTTTTTTGCGGTACACGAGCCTCTCACTCTTGTGGCCTCTCCCATTGCGAAGCACAGGCTCCGGACGTGCAGGCTCAGCGGCCATGGCTCACGGGCCTAGCCACTCCACGGCATGTGGGATCTTCCCAGACCGGGGCACGAACCCGTGTCCCCTGCATCGGCAGGCGGACTCTCAACCACTGTGCCACCAGGGAAGCCCCCTGTATACCTTTTTTTAATCTTTTGAATTATGTATCACACTTAAGAGTTACCTATATAACAGTAAGTTAAAAATTAAAAAGTCACTCTGGCTATTGTGTAGAAAAGATTAAAAGGGTTAAAAGCTTAGGTCAAGACATAGGTAAGATATTGGAACAGTTAAAAATGAAAAAGATTGATAATATCTAGTGTTGAGGAAATGCGGGGAGTAACTGGAATTTTCATATGCCGCATGCAAGTGCAAACTGATGCAACCATTTTTGGAAATTATTGGGGAGCATCTGCTAAAACTGATCAGACACATACCCTATAACTCAGACTTCCATCCCTAGGTATACTCAACAGAAATGTGTACTATGTTCCCTAAGATTTATAAAAATTCATTACAGCACTATACATAATTCCCAAATGGAAAACCAAGTGTTTAAAGGAGAGTAGAATGGATAAATTGTAGCACATTCACACACTACTAGCACACTGAAAAACTCAGCTATGTGCAACAAGAAACCCATTAACAGTAAATCAGAAACAAAAGAATATACACTGCTTAATTCCAGTTATATAGTTCAAAAACAAGCAAACTGATTTAAGATCATAGAAATCAGGCTAGTGGTTATCTTAGGGGAAGAGTGGAGGTCAGAGACTAGAAAAAAGCATGAAGGCTTCCGAACTGCTGTCAATGTTCTATTTCCCAATCTTGGTGGCACTACATGAATGTGTTCGCTTTGTAAAAGTTCAGAGCTGTACATGTGTGTGTACTTCTGTGTGTCATGTCCTAACTTCTTAAAGTATATATACCAGGTAGGAAGCTACTGTAGTAGTCCAAATTGAAGATGGTAGGTTAGACTAGCATAAGAATAGAGAACAGGGCTTCCCTGGTGGCGCAGTGGTTGAGAGTCTGCCTGCCGATGCAGGGGACATGGCTTCGTGCCCCGGTCAGGGAAGATCCCACATGCCGCGGAGCGGCTAGGCCCGTGAGCCATGGCCACTGAGCCTGCGCGTCTGAAGCCTGCGCATCCAGAGCCTGTGCTCCATAACGGGAGAGGCCACAACAGTGAGAGGCCTGCGTACTGCAAAAAAAAAAAAAAAAAAAAGCAAGTAAAGACGTGATTTATAAAGTGAGATCTACTTCTTTTTTTTTCCTGCTTTTGCATTTTGTCACCAGTCTAGTAAGTCTAATAAAAGCATCAGCAAATTGAAAGTCAAGACAAAGCCATTTGCTTAAATGAGGTTAACAAATTTGAGTAAGGTTGTAAAGTCCTGGGAGTAAACACAAGTAATTTCCAGGTATATTAGAATTTAAAACCTTTGCGTTTGACATCACTAGTTTCAAGACACATTTAAGACCCAATCAAACTAGAAATACAGAATATAGGGCATTCAATAAACATTTACCCTTCATCATAGAAGGGCAGACTGAATTTTAAATACACTATTTTAAACGTGCACTTGCAGGTGATACCATACCATGAGAGATCAATACTATTAAAATTATTACCTACTGTTTTCCTACAAGTCTTCTATAAACTGTCTTATTCTCACATAATTAGGAAATTTCCTTATATCCTAACCAGTTTATCAGTATTGCTGAAGCACACACAAACTTTAGATGTCTATGTGATATATATATATATATATATATAGCAATTATATACATAATCGCTACTTGAAGAATCTCAACTGTGTCACTTCCTATGGTTATTTCCAAGTAGTCTATTATACTCAGATGCTGTGTGTCCAGGAACCCAATTCTGCCTTGCTGGTAGCCCCTCTTCTGAGAAAATAATGCTCCCCAAACTATCTGACACCATGGCCCAGTATCACTCATGTCCTTGAAGAGTGCTATACAGGAGTAGCTATGGTTCCTACCTGGTACATCCAGGTACATTACCATCAGGTGTACATTCTAATTACCTTTGAAAGATGCTTAACAAACTATATTGGATAGCAATCATAGTGATCATGCACCCTAAAAAACGAGTTTTTCTGGGAAATGTGTGACCACTACCCATGGGATTTTCTTCCCCTGACAACAGCTAGAAAAGGAAGGAAACCATGCCAATGAATTTTATTTCAGATTACATTCACCCACAACTGTGGAGCCTCAGAATCTGCATTTTAACAAGCACTCAGTTCATTCTGATCAAGTTCTAGTCAAGTAGAACACCAAGTGCTATTCTGGTTCTAAGAGGGAGACTAAAATATTTATTTACTTTTACTTCCTCAATCATGTTCATGCATTAAACATTTACTGAGTATTTACCATGTGCCAAGTATTCTTATGTAAGTCCTAGGGTTTGTGTAGTTACTAGAAGGTCCTGCCCCCATGGAGCTTACATTCTAATGGAGGAAAACTGACGTAACCAAAGACAGAAAAATAGTGAAGCAACCTGGGAATGAAGTTATCCATTTTTAAAAATAAAAGATTCCTGGTTATAATAAACTAAATGTGGCTTTTGAAGGATATTGTAACCCCATCATTTTACTGAAAATGCTCAAAGGCAGTATTTTAAAAACAGCAGCATGTGCCCAACATTCTAATAACACACACAGATACAAAACTAAAACACACATTAAAGGAAATTGAAAAGAAATGATCAGGGCCAGTAAATGACACAAAGATGTTGGTAATACTTTTTCAGTAACTTGGTAAAGTCTCCTAGTCTTCTTGACAAAATGTGCAGTTTGAGCTAACACATTAAATATCTGCACCCAAACTCTGATTATCATGCATGGTTTACTACACTTGCCCAAGACTGTCTATTCCCACGTCAATGCTCTTCATAATCAAGGACTTCTCCCCTCTTCATTACCCTAGTCACCACTCCTTTCCCAATCTCATTAAACAGATAACCAAGGATGAGCTGGGCAATATGCTAAAATATAACCTAGCCAAAGGAAGTTAAAAATGTTCTTCCAAGTTTAGTCCTTTTCAAAAAAAAGAAGCTAACTAAAATTATTGTACCTATTTTGTTTAGCTATGTTAAGATTTAAGAATTGGCTTTATTTTTGTGAGCAAAAGCAACCATATAAACCACATATGGAACAATTCAACTCACAAATTTTTTTTTTTTTTTGCCGTACGCGGGCCTCTCACTGTTGTGGCCTCTCCCGTTGCGGAGCACAGGCTCCGGACACGCAGGCTCAGCGGCCACGGCTCACGGGCCCAGCCGCTCCGCGGCATGTAGGATCTTCCCGGACCGGGGCATGAACCCGTGTCCCCTGCATCGGCGGGCGGACTCTCAACCACTGCGCCACCAGGGAAGCCCTCAACTCACAACTTTTAACCAGTAAAATGAACTGTGAAAATCTGAAATTTATGCAATATCAGTATCGATTTTCATAACAGACACAGTTGCATATGGCTACATATTTCACGCCCATTTTGTCCAGATGGTTTTCAACTTCTCTTCACTGGTACACCAAAACCCAAGGAAGAAGGATACAGGAACAGGAGGAGAAAAAAAATTGCGGGTGGGGGCAAGTTATGATATCCACCGGATATATATATATAGCAAAACCTGGCTTACCTCAAAAATACAATTCTGCAGCACCACCTGATAACCACACTGTTTGCAAACTCTTGTCAGTTCACAAGAACGACACACAGTCAAAACAGGAGGTCCACAGGCAAGCTAAGCCCAGCTGCAAGATCGACAAGTGGACAGCTCCACCCCAAGAGATTACTTTTCAATGTAAAATTATCCTGGCTTTCCTCTGACAGCTATCCAACAGCACTTCGGTTTTTGTCGTGTTTGGCAAACTTTCCAAACTGACTTCAATATATTAGATGTGGATCACTTTGCCAGACGAATATCTCAGAGCAACAATGGTTATTGAATTTTGAAAAATGCTATAATCTGGAAAAGTGAAAATTCAGCATTATGTATTAGAACTAGGTTGGAACACTAAGGAAATCATTTACTGGATACATACCTTTTGTCAACTGTTACTCTAATTGACACTGTTCAAAAGCCAATATGAACATCATATGAATTAATCTTCTCTTCCCTCGAACAAAACCCTAATTGAACAAAAGGGTCCATGACTATTAGCACCCCCCGCCCCACTTTTTTGTCTAAGATAAACAACTACGTATAATTCCCCCTCCTCTATTCACATTTGGGCAATTCTAAAATCAAGTTTTTCTCGCCCCTAAAAGATACTTATACAAAGTATGTTGTGAATTGCAGTTTCTAGTTTATCTGCACTTAAACCCACTCATTTGGACCTCTTAAGAAGACTTATATAATAATAAAAGCCTAAATCATTTTTGCATCTTTCCAATACCTACTAAAAATGCAAATTCAATGTTTATAATGTACTAAGTGGAAGCCCAAATGCTGACTTTCAATGAATAGGTAAGATATAATTTGGGTTTACCTGCTAGAAAGGTGTCTAGATAATTTATTAAATTCTTTTTCTGTTTGTCAAGTACAATCTTTACTCACAGGTACTACCAAAGATCAATCTAGAAACGGTAAAATTATGGTTCCCATTATTTGTGGTCTCTAATGAGATTTTACAATATTAATATTCAAGAGCATACATTTTTAAGGATGCAAATTTCTACTCCTCCATACCCAGAAATTAAATTTTATTTTATTTATTTATGTTTTGCGGTACACGGGCCTCTCACTGCTGTGGCCTCTCCCGTTGCGGAGCACAGGCTCCAGACGCGCAGGCTCAGGGGCCATGGCTCACGGACCCAGCCACTCTGCGGCATGTGGGATCTTCCCGGACCGGGGCACGAACCCGTGTCCCCTGCATCGGCAGGTGGACTCTCAACCACTGCGCCACCAGGGAAGCCCAGAAATTAAATTTTAATCCAACAAAAGCAAATAGACTTTTATCACTTATAGAGAACACAGAAATAAGTCCTGAATATATGTATACTCCATATACCTTACTAAGAACTTAAAAGAAAATGGAATTACTTATTTCACGGCAGGCTGCAAGGAATAATTATGTAATGAACGACAATAAGAAAAAGCCACTTATCATATAGTCTAGTCTTTATTGAAAGACTTACTTCAACTGTTGTTTACAGCTTTGGCTTACGTTGGCCAGTCATTTTAGCCTCTCACTGCCAGCAGACATAAAAATCAAGTGGTAATGGCACGGGGGGAAATACTAGTAGAGAGATGAGAGCAAAGAAGATGGCAGTCAGAAACACATCACCAAAATAAATCTCAGAGTGATTATGAAATAAACATTTTCTTGCCTGCCGAAGAATCTCTGCTGCTGTTTTTAATGAACATGGAAAATGCAACGATTCTTAGGCTTAAATTGGATCAAGATAGCACTGACTTCACTTTGTGTTATAAAATAGTCTTGAATAGCTTGACAGTTGTATTTTAAAATGGTGCATTTCATCTGGATAAGTAGCTTTATTTTTTAAAAACCATTTAAAATGAAATAACTTCCATTAATTGAACTGAGCATGTAATCTTGTTCTTTCAGATAAGATGAAGGACACTTCAGTCGTATGTTTACTATGCAATATAACTAGTCTGCATCATTTTATTAAATCATAGAATATACAAGCAGCTATATTTAGCTGGTACTGTATTTAGCTACTTAATTTACTGGCAGACCAAAAAAGGTAAATTGAGACTTTAACAGACTTTTCTCAATATATATATATAAAAATCTTTAGTTCAAGTTTCATATATATTTAAGAAATTTTAACTAGGAGGTATAATTAATTTGAGTGTTCTCCTTATAAAATATAAAGTAACTTTTCCATAACATCCCCCAAAGACACTAACCACGAACAAAAGAAATAAGGGTAAATTTTATAATAGAAGAGTGTAGTAGATGAGTACTGTGGTTAAAACTAAAGTGCCATAAAAAATTTGGCCCGAAGATGAACAACTTCAGACCCTGTAAATTTTCATGTTCAACACATTTCTAAATGGCGGAAGAAGGAAAATACCAAAATTATTGTGGAGATCAATTTATAAAACCATCATTATTTTAAAGCTAACTGTAAGATGTCAAAAGTTTAAAAAACAGTAATCTGTGGGTGCTAGCTGAATCTTATTACTTAACTGTAAAGAGTTTTCTCATTTTGGTGCCCAGACCTCAGAACATTTCAAATACGCTGCCTAAACATTTGCACCCCCTAGCTGTCAGAACTCAAAAACAAAGGATTTTTACTTCTTTTACTTTCCTGCTATGATAGAAATTTGAGGCAGATTTTATGCACATGGCCTGAAAAATACCTCAGAAGCAAATGTCAATCTTACCCAATCAATTCATTTACAAACTCTGCACTCATACAACTCACAGCCTCTGTTCAGGTTTGTCATCCCATGCACACTACCCACAAGGAAAAAATTAATTAAGTCACAACTCTGTATACTATTTAAGTTGAATATCCAATTATAAATTGGTACATCAAACTGTCTAAATAAGATGTTTTAGCAATCTTGTTAAAAAAATTCTCGGGCAAAATATATCTAATTTTAAAAAACACCCCAAGATTTTTTAAAAACACTGTACTATACAACTTATAGGAACCTTGAAATAGGTTTACAAGGTTTTAATCAAGGTATTTACATACCAAATGATGTAAAGCAAAAAAAGGAAAAAAAAAAAGAAATCTAATTTCCAATGACATTTTAAAATGTACTAATGCATCAAAGATTTGTATGAAATTAAAATTAAGGCTTTTTCTGTATAGTAATTTGTATAATTTTAATTTTACATAGTAGCCAACCTTGGAAATGTCAGTCTTAAACATTCTTATTCATCCACTGCATTCAATGCAGTGGAGTGTGTTAAGTGTTACTTCAAATAATTACATTGCTGCTACTTCTATGTTGAAGCATGCTTTTTAAACACTGTATTCAATATTTACAATGTATATCATTTAAACTTCATGTAAAAGCATAAGAATGACTGTCTGACTTTAATACAAACACCATACTTGGAATTTTCCCCCCAAAATGAAATGTAATTTACTACAGTTTTAATAATCAACACTTTTTAAAGTTTTAAAAATATGTCTTAATCTGGACCACCAATATTTGCTCAAGTAAGTCAGACAATGCTGTTCCTTATTTAGGTTGCAAAATTTCTTTTATCAGTCTGGCTTCAGTTTCTTTAGGCACAGAGAAAGTATTTCCTCCAAAGCGACTCCAAAATCATGCATTTCTTCTCAATATCACACTTTTTTTCTGCTGACTTCAAATGTGGTCCACCTTGGGGGAGGGGAGGGGAGTATCAAGGTTCAAGATGAACTTATTTGTCATTCCCAGTTTTCCATGATCCTCCCTTTTTTGCTCTTTTAAAAACACAGTGAGTTAAAATACTGAACAGCAAGATAAAAATGGAATAGTATCTAAGAGTCAAAATGTATTACCCATTTCTCCTATTATATCAAAATTTGTAGTCAGAATTGTCTTAATTGACTTTATTGTAGTTTTTGTACACAAAGAAAAATCATGTTCATATCCATCATGAACAAAAACTTAAAAAGGCAGAACTAGAAGACATGTGTCCTTCACCAAAGCAAAGCTGTGCTAAAGGTTCCAAACATTTCAATTTTTAAAATAAATATTTTCATTTTCCGATGTCTACTTTCATGTCTTCAGAGTGTCACGAGGAAATTGAAGCTATCATGAATTACATTTTGTTTAGAGTCCCAGCTCACTGCGTTTGGTAACTGGCCATGCCATATCCAGCCTGGTTGGGAGGAGGTATTACAGGGGGAGGGGCTTGTCCTTGGGGAGGCTGAGCACCAAATCCACCCATCCAAGCAGCTGAAGGTGATTGACTTGGAAGAAAAAAAAAAAAAAATCTTCAGCAAATGCAAAGAAAAAATTATCTATACAGTTATAGAAAAGTCAAGCAGAGCCTAATCATAAACAAGAAATCAACATACTTAAAACAGCAAAGAAATAAATCATATATATCCATATATGCAAAATATATATTCCAATATTAGTCTTAAATTTTTGCTAAGATAACATATGACTTCTCTGAAAAGTATCTCAAAACTGATTTTTTAAAAATGACAAATGATTCAACTCATCATCTACCCACCATATATTGCACACATGGTATATCAATTTATAAACAATTTTAAAAACACAAGTTTACTTTGTAAACAGGAGGAAGAACTGGTGAAAACAAAGGTTTGGGCTGGCTAGAAAAAGCACAAGGGACCAACGCAATCTATCAATAAAGGAAAAAAGTGAGCTACTTTATATTAGATAAATTTCAGAGACTTCTCACACAAGCCAACAGGCATAAATCATTAAATTGCTGAACATATCCAGACAAAGATCTTTTCCATGAAAAAATAAACAAGTAGATAAAACAGTATATTAGAAATGTAAATCAAATTCTACCAACTGCTCAGATAGGAGGACACATCACATGTTACCCCAAACTCCCTTTCCACCTAGATAATAAAAAGCAAATTTTTAGCATTACAATTCATTTTTCATAAGGTTTCTACAATGCTTATAATGCCACAGAGTTAATGCCACATAGTTCAATGTATTTAGTTTAAATAGATTCTCCCTAGGAAAACACACTTTTTAATTCCTTTTGTCGGAACTATATGTGTTTCTATACTGGAAAAACTCAAACAACTTACTCTACTCCAAATCCTTGTTGATTCCATGGTTGCCCATATACTCCATAAGGTGGTACTTGCCACCCATTTGCCATATACTGTCCATACTGTTGTGGGTTTCCATAAACTTGGCTCCACTGGCCCCACTGACTATAGTCGACCTAGGAAAAAGCAAATTACTGTTTTAGGGAACAAGTAAGAAACACAGTATTTGAAGAAAGTGGGAGACAAGGAAGAGAAAAACTAAGCACCCTTATGTGAATAGGACTCTGTTATTTATCATTGTCTAAGTTTATTGGGGTGGTGACACCTGTGAAAAGAAAGTATTAAGATTCAGTTAATACCGCAAAATAATCACTTTTGAAATAGCATTAATAAAATCAACTGAAAGCAGCTACATGCTTTACTTTTTTGTTTGCTTTCTTTTACAATTTCTAAAGCTTTTATGTAGATATGTAAGAAGGAAACCTTAAAAAGTGCTATGAAAAATTGGATTACCTGTTGGAAGTTTTTAGTCATATCAGGAGATTCTTTACCCCAATAGCATTTAACAACATGTCCTTCAATTGTAGTACCATTCACCGAAACAATGGCATGGGCCGCACTTTCATGCGTAGAAAATCTAAGATGAGAATGAAGTTTTTTGTTTTTTATTTTTTTAAGTACTTAGTAAGTAATACAAAAACTCCTTAATTTGTAAGTATCAACTTGGTATTTTCCTAAAGTACATCACGTAGGAGTTTAAAGTTCTACATTGCAAAGAAGTACTAAAATAACAACCTCTGATACCTGAGGGGATCAAATAGTATAACTGAAAGGAATGGATCAAACGTAAGGTAGGATTTTACCTGACAAATGAATAGCCCTTCTCTGGAAAAACTCTGATTTCCATAATTTGCCCAAATGGTGAGAATGTCTGTCTCATAAGCTGATCTGAAAAACAAACATACAAATAAAATATTTAAGGTTCATGTTATCATGAAATTGCTTCTAATAATGATGAAGCTCCAGAGAAGGGGATTAGAAAAACCAGACACTGTACCTGTTAACCCAGAAGCAATTCCTCCACAGTACACAGTACAATTTTTTGGGCTTGACTGGTTTACTACATCTTCAAATCTCAACTGCTTAGTGTTATCTATATGCAGAAAGAAAACAAAGATGTTGATGGGGCTTCCCTGGTGGCACAGTGGTTAAGAATCTGCCTGCCAATGTAGGAGACACGGGTTCGAGCCCTGGTCCGGGAAGATCCCACATGCCGCACAGCAACTAAGCCCATGAGCCACAACTACTGAGCCTGCGATTTATAGAGCCCAGGAGCCACAACTACTGAGCCCGCGTGCCACAACTACTGAAGCCCACACGCCTAGAGCCCGTGCTCTGCAACAAGAGAAGCCACCGCAATGAGAAGCCCGCGCACCACAATGAAGAGTAGCCCCCGCTCACCGCACTAGAGAAAGCCCGCGCGCAGCAACGAAGACCCAACACAGCCCCCCCCCCCAAAAAAAAGTTGATAGTTATATAGCATTATAAGACTGATTACCATATACTATTAAGATATGCCTCATTGTGGGGAGAAATAGAATTTTTTCTCCTTAACACTACGATCTGACCTATAAAATCACCTGCTTCACAGCTCCAAATATACTTGCATCAAAGCCCAGTTATTTTCCCACAATTATATTGAAGATAAAATGAGTCTTGAAATGCTAATAAAATTTCAATTTTAAGAAATTAAGACTAAACTAATACATGATTTTGTGAAGTATCCATAAAAACATATAAAGGAGACATATCTTACTTTCTTGTGTACTTTTAGGTGCAGGTGGTTTACGTGTGGCCCAATTAGTTCTGATTTGACGACCACCCAACCACTGACCTCCCATATGCACAATTGCATTTTCTGCATCCTACGGAGAAAAAGAAAAAAAACAGCAATTACAAACACAGAAAAGAGTGGTTCGTAAGACTCATTAAGATGAAATAAAACATTGGCACTTCTGGATCCAATAAATCTTATCAGTAAGTGACTCATTAAAGCAATATTTATTTATAGATTTTAAAATACCAGGATAGGGACTTCCCTGGTGGTCCAGTACCTAAAACTCTGCACTCCCAATGCAGGGGGCCCAGGTTCAATCTCGGGTCAGGGAACTAGATCCCACATGCCGCAACTAAGAGTTCGCACGCTACAACTAAAGATCCTGCATGCTGCAACGAAGATCGAAGATCCCGCGTGCAGCAACTAAGACCCGGTGCAGCCAAATAAATAAATTAAAATATTTTAGAAACAAAAAACAAAAAAAACCCAGGATAGCATTTAAGCATCAAGGGAAATTATAATTCAAACATAAAAGGAGAAAATTACAATCCCACTGATCACCAAAAAAAATGACAAAATTGTTTTCAAATATCTTAATTTTATGGTTGATTTGTAATATGACTTTTACTGAAGTATCTAAAAACTCTTTGATAACTATGGTCTAAATATCACTTAACCCCCCCAATCTACATTCTAATAGCAATGGACTATGACACAAGATTTAAAACTTAAGACGGAAGACTTGTGCATTATGATTTAGAATGCTGTAAAACTGAGTTCTACAAAAAACTGAGTTAAGGTATGGAATTCATGCCCCCTACAGTGGAAGTGAGGAGTTGTAACCACTGGACTGCCAGGGAATTCCCAAAAAATGAATTTAGGAAGTAATGTGAATTTGCAATGAATCTAAGCAAAAAAAAGGATACAACTCCTGCCCTTTATCTTACTGCTTCAATAAAATGTAAATAATTTAAGTTGTTGAAACTGTTCCAAAACATTAATACCAAAGCCCATTTTATTATCTGATGTTACAGTTAATGCAAATGCCTAGATATTTGGTACCTCGTTCTTAAATACATGCAAAAATCAAGACGAATTGCTTAAAATTTCATTTACATAATTTGCTGTAGTCATTAACGTCACAGCTACAAAACTATGGATAATAATTAAAACGGGACTTCCCTGGTGGTCCAGTGGTTAAGAATCCGCCTTCCAACGCAGGGGATGTGGGTTCAATCCCTGGTCGGGGAACTAAGATCCCACATGCTGTGGGGCAACTAAGCCCACGCACCACAACTAGAGAGCCCACGTGCCCCAGGTACAGAGCCCACGTGGTGCACTACAACTGGAGAGAAGCCCATGCGCCACAACTAGAGAAGCCTGCACGCTGCAACAAAAGATCCTGCATGCCGCAACTAAGACCCAACGCAGCCATACATACATACATAAATAAAT
Organism: Lipotes vexillifer; assembly: GCF_000442215.2. Classification (NCBI taxonomy): domain Eukaryota; kingdom Metazoa; phylum Chordata; class Mammalia; order Artiodactyla; family Lipotidae; genus Lipotes; species Lipotes vexillifer. The sequence goes on along the minus strand of NW_006797481.1, from coordinate 2,462,366 downwards.
AAAGGCATTTTAAGAAAGTTAAATTGAGATTTTCATGGTTAAGACAAATATAATTTTAAAAAACATTTATTTTATTATTTATTTGGTTATGCCGGGTCTTAGTTGCGGCAGGTGAGCTCCTTAGTTGAGGCATGTGAATTCTTAGTTGCAGCATGCATGTGGAATCTAGTTACCTGACCAGGGATTGAACCTAAGCCCCCTGCGTTGGGAAGGCGGAGCCTTAACCACTGTGCCACCAGGGAAGTCCCAAGACAAATATAATTTAACTTCCCTTCAAATTCTGATATTAGCTCATTTGTCCTAGTTGTGAGTTTTACTTCTAACACATCTTACCCTTACCAAGTCACAAATGCAAGCTTCAATATACTTCATTATAATCAGCCTATTTTTCCCAGTTATTTCCAAGCTTATGAAAAAAAAGAACGAACTGCACCTTATTATTAAAACAAAATTACACAATAGTTGTTTGTAGTCAACATCCAAAAATATTCATTAATAACTAAATTTTGCATTAAATTCAAATTGAGTTGAAAGAACATACCAGTTTATTATAAAAAGATACAAAGCCATAGCCTTTGGATTTTCCAGTTGCCATGTCTTTAACTACTCGGGCATCCCTGTGAAAAGAAGCACAGCTAAATGAGGGAAGTAAAAGTCATCCTCAAAATAAAAACTAAAAGGAACCACACACACTGTATTGTGAGCATTTTTTTAAATAAAATTCCAGTTAGCCCTAATTAACTACAGCCATTCCTGAACTCTCCCTAACGCTTCTTTACCTGTTAGAAAAAAGCAGTAGGACAAAAACATGTAATAAACATGCAACCTAATCAAACAGCCTGTGCTTTCTAAACTAAATGCTCAAATTTGAAGATTAATAGGAACAATAGTTTCCTTTTCTAATATTCTATTCGCTAGTGTCCTCTAAGGTTTACTGGTTCTATAAATTACTGTAACAATGCTAACTACTTTACCATGCAATCTCTAAATAGTTAAATGTCTTCTGCCTAGTGATACAAAATATATGAAATATTAAAAAATTGAAAAAGAGGAAAAAATAGGAATTAAAAAGGCATACATGGCCTGTTAACAGATTTCTTTATTTTTCTTGGTCAATTCTCTACCATCATTTTGGAGTTTGGGCAGCTGTAAATTTTGAAAAATTGACATTTTCAGAAATTTAAGAAAGGAGAATAAAAAACTAACAACAATGCTAAGCACACCAGTACGAAAACAACAAATTTACACAGAAATTTTAGTGAGTAAGTTAAAATGATTGGAAATATAGAACTCCACTGAATATAGAATGTTAAAATGTAAATACTAAAATATGTATATATAAATAATGTATAATAAGAATAAATAGAAATGAGAAAAAAATCTACAACTGAGTTCCAGTGTGCACAGTTCCTTGCAGTTAGCCTTCAAGATCCTGTCCATTCTTATGAGCAATTCTGCAAAATAACCAGAATGCTATTACTTTTAATTGTGACTTGGACTTTAGAAAAACTGCAGGTCTCAGGTATAAATATAGATTGAAAAACAGCAACCTGTATTATTTTTTATACTGATTTTTAAAACAGTACTACTTACCACATCTAGATTAAAAAGCAAAGTAAATATCAAAATAGAAAATTAAGAGTTAAATCTATCAAATAAATTAAATCTATAGAACAACAAATTGTAGAGAGAAATACTGTTGTTCTTAGGTGAAACGTATTTTTGTAAAGTAGTACTAAAACGTTTAACTTCAATCTATAGGAAATAAATACATAAAATAAAGTGATTTTAAGCAGATAGATAAATTGTGATAAACATTTTATAGAACTTGTAACACTTTAAATTTTCCAATATATTTGATCAAGTAACATACAGCAAAATCTGAGCACCAACTTTGTTTAAAAAAAAAAAAAAAAAAAAACACAATTGGGCCCTACCCTAGCAGAATCAAATACCATTAACCAAAAAAATCTACTAATTAATCCCACATTTATGGCTCAGACATTGAAACATTTTACTATAATAATGCTACTTTTCAGCTAAAATATCAAAACACATTTATCATTATAATTAAACATGTACATTTCCAATTTCACAATATATCCAAGGGTTTACCTACTTTCCCCATTTATAAATTCCTCCTATAATAGTTTAATACACAGTATGAATCATTTATTTTTGGTTAACCCATATCTTTAACCACCAAAGTTTGAAAACACTTGACAAAAAGCTAGACTTTATAATAAGTTTTACCACCCAAACATCTGCTTTAAAGATAACAAACAGAATCACTTAATTTTTAACATGTTATACACAGGATTAGATGAAAACAAGACCCCAAAACACTGAAATGACATTAACATTTTCAACAACATCTACTAATCAAAAAAACAAAACAAACAAAAATCACACTAACGGGAAAGAAAATCTTAATTCTGATACAAGTTAATCATGTACAATTTTGCCTATCACTACTGAATATAGTATTGATTATGATACTTACGATATTTTACCAAAGGGGGCAAATGCTGATTTGATATCTTCTGTTGTAATTTCTGGACTCAAATCCCCAACAAACACATGGAAATGATCTGAAATCAAAGCATTTGGTAATCAAATACTTAAGAAGTCAGGTACTAAACCTTTTTTAGGCAACACTAAAGGAAGAAAAAAACCTATTTGAGCTGGTAATGCTGCCAAGGATAATTTCAGAACTCTTCCACAGTAAAATGCAGCAGGAGTACTTACTGGAAGTATCTTTTTTCTGGCTACTTGGTGTTGTTGCCCAGTTTACTTTGACCTCCTAAAAATAAAGATTATATTTAATAAAATTATTAGGCATGTCATTATGAATCACAACACTTACCACTTATTAAATCATTTTATCAAGCAGGACTATTTTGGTAAAAGCACTAGGCTGAACAAAGCAAAACCATCACTTGGCAGAGCTGAATATTTGTTAAAAACTTGCTAAGAAAGAATACAAACTAATTTGACATGCAAATATATATACTCATAAGATGCCATCATTTATTATCTTACCTTTCCCAAAATTTTTCTCCCATTCATAGCAGCTAATGCAGCAGCTGCATCTCTGTGTTCATAAAATTCCACAAAGCAATATGGGTCATTGCTTGTATGCTGCAAAACAGAAAATCCAACAGAAGAGTTGACCCTTCTGCTATCGGGTTGCTGAGAAGAAAATCCAGGAAAAAACATTACTGATAGCTAGGCATGTACGAGGTGAGATTGCATAAGCTTATGAAAGCCTAACACTTTAAAAATAAGATTTACACCTATACCTGACTTTGCACCTCAGAATACTGTTGTACTCAAACAGAACTACAAAGCAGTACAGAATCATGACTACCAGCATTAAATCAAAATATAGAATTCTGGTGAAGTATGTTAAATATAAAACAGAAGTTTATATTAGACCAAACAAAACCTCAAGTTCAGATTTGAGAGATAAGGACCACTCCTTACCACTGCTCTTCTCTCCCAACATTATTTTCAAAGGGATGAATTCTATTTATGCATCATAATCCTTCATAAACTGTATCCCATGACTATAAAAAAAATACAGAAATGAACCAACTTTACAAACTTTACTCCTGATCGAAACTAGGATTAGTACTACTGATACATATAACAAGACGAGATTATGTATTTCTTTTCTGTACAAGGAAGGAATAAGAATGAAAAAAGAAAAATTTCAGATTTATAACCAGCTGTTGAAATGAAATCCCTACCTTTCAAAATCTTCTGAAGCTCTGGAGATTCTATACACTATGAATTTGGTCTTCCAAAGACCAGAAAAATATACTAGTGATTAAGAAAAGATTTTCTGAAAATGTGTCTGAATAAAATATTCCACAACAAAGCTAAAATTTTATATCACAAAACACCAATATAAGAGAGTGAATACCTAAAGAGAGGATATAAGTATATGTATAACTGATTCACCCTCCTGTACACCTGAAACACATTGTAAATCAACAATACTCCAATAAAAATTAAAAAAAAAAGTGAGTACCTAATATGACACCAATGAATATAAAACACCAATATAAGATGAGAAAGTACCTAAGATATAACAACTGTAACACCTATGAACCAAAATGGAAATGAATTTTATAAGACTGCAACCTATATTGAACAGCTATACAGTTGTACAAATATATTTTTTACATAAGGTTAAAAATATCACTATTCAATGTAAAATATCTAAAAATAACATTTAAAATGTGGAATTCCAGTTGCACTTACAAGGGATTAAAAATACCAGATAAAATAAAGCTCTTTTCAATAACCACTGGTTTTCATTCCAGGGAAGTTTTAGCAGAAAAATCCAAAATAAGACGTCTAAAACAATAGTGGTGAAGCAACCAGAAGGCATTTCCTTGAGGGGAAAAAAGTGTAATCATTAATACTGACAAGAAAACTACTACGGGCTCTCATACAAAATCCTATTGTTGTAGCCAGGTGAATGCTGTTCTTAGGAGGCAGAGAAAGGAAATAGGGAAAAGACTCCAAACAAATACGCACTCACATTCCTTTTGTAGAGGAGTTAACGTTTACCAGTAACACTCACTGAAGAAAAGGTTTAAAGGTAAATACGAAGCTAAAACTGTGCTAGTCAACTTTCCCTTGTACTCCTACCTCTTCTGCCCTGATGGTCTCTAAGGAAAACACTGTTAACCGTAGCAAAACATACAGGAGTCCAATGGAAGAACTATGATAACAACAGGCTTTAGTAAACTAGTCTACTCATGCATACTGACTTCAAATTTATCTAACTAGCAGTAGGCCAGATCCCATTCAATGCATGTACATACATGTACACACACACACACACACACACACACACACACACACACACACATTCACATCACACTGCATTTCATCTCATTTAAGATACCATTTTTTGTCACTGTCAGAGATGTTAAAATTTTTTAACATTTGCCTTAGAATTGATAATATACATTTATTATAGTATACAGGGAAAGCCAGAATCTACGATAAACAGTATCTAAAACTAAGGGGAGGAAAGGGATTTCTCATACCCTAAAATGAAATTTATGAAAAGAAACAAATAGTCTGTACTAGAGTTCATGAGTTCATGCCCTTTGAAAGCTTCCCATTTACACCACCACCAAGTGACACTCTGAAATCAACTGTGTCCTTACCATGGTGTTGACACCAATTTTTGTTGGATGACATAAATGTCAAGACAAAGAAATATGAAATTTTACAACTATTTACAAGTTCAAATATAGGAGTTGCAGAATACAGATAAATTATGAAAGTTCACTTCAAACTCCTCTACCCCTTCATATGGCTGACTGTGCACACAGGTTTTAAAACATATATGTGTCAAATGTTTCTCAAAAATTTTCTAGCGACTCTCCACTTTCTCACATTTCATTCTTTCCTAAACCCACTCCAGTCAGTTTCCAACCCAAGCATGGAAAGGAAACTTCATGCTGAGCTCACCAATGACCTCCCGGCCATCTCTGTGACCCCTTTTCTGCCCTCACCTTGACTTCCAAGCAGAATTCAAAACTGGCGACAACTCTCCTCTTCTAAATATTCTCCTGTAGATTCCACCACACTCTCTTGGTTTTCCTGTTTCTTCACTGGAGGATCTTTCAGAAAGTATTTCTTCCTCCTTAACTCAAACTATAAATGTCACTTAAGCGTTGAGATGCTCCAGGGCTCGAACCTAGGCCCCCTCTACTCTCTTCTCTCTCAGCGCGCGCTCTAGATCTAGGAGCTAGATCTTATCCAGTCCCATGGCTTCCAATTACCACTGCAAGCTAGTATCATCAACACTGGTTTCTCTAGAGTTCCAAAACAGTTTATCCAACTGCCTACATATGACGTCCATTTATATGTCTAACGCACATCTTAAAATTAACATTGCCAAAACAGAGCTCGATTCCCACCACTCCCCACCCCCAACCAATCCTGTGTCTCCCTCAGTCATGCCACGCCCATTTTAGCAAATAGCATTAACATATACACAACTGCAAAAAAGAATCTAAGGGGTCTTTCCTGATGTCTTCCTTTATGTCCCACGGCCAATCCAGTCTTACTGATTCTACCTCCAAAATGTATCCCAAACTTATCTACCTCTATTTCTATGGCTACGACTCTAAAGAACAAGCTCCCCCCACCCCACATCATCTCCTACCTAGGCTAGTGAAATAAACACAGCTGGTTTCCCTCTCCTTCCATTCTTGCCCCCTACAATCCATTCTCCATACAATAATCATTTTCCAAATAAAGTAACGTTAAAAATGCAAATAAGGGTCTCCCCTGGTGGCACAGTGGTTGAGAGTCCGCCTGCCTATGCAGGGGACATGGGTTCGTGCCTCGGTCCGGGAGGATCCCACATGCCGCAGAGTGGCTGGGCCCGTAAGCCATGGCCGCTGAGCCTGCGCGTCCGGAGCCTGTGCTCCACAACGGGAGAGGCCACAACAGTGAGAGGCCCACGTAATGCCAAAAAAAAAAAAAAAAAAAAAAAAAGCAAATAAGAATACTTCATCAGGAGGACTTCCCTGGTGGTGTAGTGGTTAAGAATCTGCCTGCCAATGCAGGGGACACGGGTTCAAGCCCTGCTCCAGGAAAACTCCACATGCCGCGCAGGAACTAAGCCCGTGCACTACAACTACTGATCCTGTGCTCCAGAGCCCGCGAGCCACAACTACTGAAGCCCGCGCACCTAGAGCCCGTGCCCCACAACAAGAGAAGCCACCGCAATGAGAAGCCCGCGCACCGCAAAGAAGACTAGCCCCCACTCGCCGCAACTAGAGAAAGCATGCACGCAGCAATGAAGACCCAATGCAGCCAAAAACAAACAAACAAATAAATTAATAAAAAAGAATACTTCATCGCCCTACTTAAAATCCCCACTGCAGAGTAAAATCCAAACACTCTGTCATGGCTCATACTGCCCTATGTGATTCCAAACCCTGCCTGCCTACTCTATTATACTCATTTCCCACCATTCACCAGGTTCCAGCCACACTGGTCTTTGGTTCCACAAATGCACCAAGCTCATTACCAACACAAGGCCTTTGTATGGGCTGTTTCCTCTGCCTCCAGCTCTTAATGTAGATGGCACCATCTTGTTACTCCTATCTCAGCTCTAAGAGGTGATTTCTGATAGTAGTCATTACCATGTTGGTCCCATACCAAACATCCATAGTCTAAAAAAGACTCATTTGATCTTTTAAAATTTGGTTGAGTCAACTGCCCACTGATTACAGATTTCTAGATCACAGATCATAACTAAAAAGCCTCAACATTCAATTATGCAACTTCAGTTCCCATCTCCTTAAGAACCTACGTTATTACTTTCACAATATAGATGCCAACTGCAGCAAGACGTCATCCCTCACCACCTAGCCTATACAGCACCAACATTGCAATCATCATCACAGAACTGTTATATTCTCTTAAAAGCTCTTACTCCTATCCAGAATTACCTTGTTTACTTGTTATTTACAATACTCCCACTAACATGTAAACTCTTGTGAACCTCACTGGTCTAGCTCTGCATTATATCCCCAGTGCTTTGAACAGTGCCTAGTACAAAGTAAATTTTTGATTAATTAAAGAAAGAATGAATAAATAATCAAAGACAGGAAGGAAAGAAGAGACAATATACCAGAAAAGAGTGATAAATATCCTTATTAGTTAAGAATGAAGATCAAAAGGCCACTTTGCTTTACATATTTTTAACAGTTCCCCTCCGTCTCAGAATATAACACAAACTCCTTAGCACAGCTCTGGCCCCTGCT
>NW_006797481.1:2389544-2454488 GCF_000442215.2 Lipotes vexillifer | reverse complement strand
CACTCCTGCCTCATCTCCTGGCATCTCCTAAGACTAATCCCTTTCGAAACTCCAACCACGTTATGGTTTCTATCTTTCCCTCTATCTCACAAGCACTCCCGCTCTCTGTCTACCAGGCTTGATCAACATTCTTCTCTCTACCTGGATTCCCTTCTTTCTCAAATTCCTGTCTAGCCAGTTTCCATTACTATCCTTTTAGGTTTCAGCCTAGACACTGAATCCTCCCCTGACTGAAGACTGTACAGACCTATAAGCTCCTATAGCACTTGAAATTATCAACTTCCACAGTATTTATTATCCTATATCATTAGTGCCTATTATTTCCTCTGTCTCCCTCATAGACTGGAAAATTCTATCGCGCTAGGAACCGTTTTATTCACCACTGTATCCCTAGCACTTACCGTGGTATCTGGTACATACTAAATAGTTGAAAAAAAAAGTGTTAATAAATAAACTGAAAACCGAGTCATTGGGTACTGCTCCAGAGTCTTAACCAGGAAAGTATAAAAAATAAGATTCTTTTGAAAAAAAGGAAAACAAATTATCCTAACAATTTAAATTCCTATCTACATAAAGTTGTTCAGTCAGCATTTACTACAACTGCTAAAGATGCTTGGGTGGCACCACACTGTGCTCGGAATAACCTAATGTTCTTCTACACACACCAACTCTTATTGGAAATATATGAAATATAACCTAGTTTTTCAACATTCTGAGATAAGCTCTCAAAACTTTACACAAGCAGAATCACTTGAAGATAACTACATCATGAAGGACCCTTTGAAAATAACAGCACAGAAACTCTGTCCTCTCAGATAAACTCCATTCTAAACCTAGTTTGTCAGTCAAATCAAATAAGTCAACACAACATGAATCTCCCCATCTAGTAACTTGAAAATTAAAATGATACTAATCAACTCATGTATCTCAAAATGTTAAACATTATGCTAATTGTCAGAACAGGGAACTGGGAAGATCTTACCTCTGTTATCATTTTACAGCTTTTACAGGGTCCAATCTGACTGAATAACTGAAGAATAAGAACTTCTGTCACATCTCTGGAGAGGTTACCTACGTATCTGTACAGAAAGAAAAAAAAAATCAGCTATTTCCCTTCAGCTCTGGCTCTAAAGCATTATCATCTACTCATCACCTTTTATTTCATTTTAACTTCCTCTGTCTTCAGTAAAATTTTTCCAATTAAGCCTGATAACCTTTGAGTGTAAGATTAACTCTCATTTAGGAAAGCAATAATTATTCTTAGGTCACTAAAATATCACTTCAAAAGACTCTACTAAAAACAAATCAGGGGCTTCCCTGGTGGCGCAGTGGTTGAGAGTCCATCTGCCGATGCAGGGGACACGGGTTCGTGCCCCGGTCTGGGAAGATCCCACATGCCGCGGAGCGGCTGGGCCCGTGAGCCATGGCCGCTGAGCCTGCGCGTCTGGAGCCTGTGCTCCGCAGCGGGAGAGGCCACAACATACCGCAAAAAAAAAAACCCAAATCAATATGACCTTGCTTACCACCCAAAGCATATTATTCTGTACCTATATATCATTTTCTCATCTTACTTGTTAGAATAAAAATAATAAAAATTTAAATCAGTCTCAAGATAACTATAATTTTTAGATATGAAACACAACTCAAAATAATGTATAACACACACACATAATACCACAAATATTGATTCATTAAAACACCTGATCATAGAAGGATATCAGACACAAGGTGAGTTTTACCTTAGACCCCCAACCAAAGCAATTACATGAACAAAGAAGAGAATTAAAGTTATAGCAAAACACAAAGACTGAAGGATTTTGTTCTTTCTACCTTGCTAATAAGATTGTTATCGATGGTAGGTCTTCATAGTTTTGTTTTAGGAGAGCAGGGTAAAATAAAATTCATACTCAAAAAAATCAGAATCAACAAGATACATCTTTATGTAGATAACAAAGCAAATATAAAGATTTCTCTAGAAATTCAGAGAAAATTTAAGACAAATCCAGGTATACTCTTCTCTTCTGCAGTACGCGGGCCTCTCACTGTTGTGGCCTCTCCCGTTGCGGAGCACAGGCTCCAGACGCGCAGGCTCCGCGGCATGCGGGATCCCCCCAGACCGGGGCACGAACCCGCGTCCCCTGCATCAGCAGGAGGACTCTCAACCACTGCGCCACCAGGGAAGCCCCCAGGTATACTTTTGACTATAACATATCTAAATATTTTTTTAAAAATTACAAATTGAATGTACATATTTTGTATAAGAAACTTAAAATACACGTAAGTTTAAAAGAAAAGAACACCACCACCCAGAGATGACCACCTTGTATCATGGATCTTTTTTTTTTACTGGAGTATAATTGCTTTAAAATGTTGTGTTAGTTTCTGCTGGACAGTGAAGTGAATCAGCTCTATGTATACATATATCCCCTCCCTCTCCCCCATCCCACCCATCTAGGTCTTCACAGAGCTCGGAGTTAAGCTCCCTGTGCTATACAGCAGGTTCCCACTAGCTATCCATTTTACACACGGTAGTGTATTTATGTCAAACCGAATCTCCCAATTCATCCCACCCTCCGCTCCCCCCCACCCTGTCCAAACATCCGTTCTCTATGTCTACCTTTCTATTCCTGCACTGCAAATAGCTTCATCTGTACCGCTTTTCTAGATTCCACACATATGTGTTAATATACAATATTTGTTTTTCTCTTTCTGAGTTTCTTCACTCTGTGTGACAGACTCTAGGTCCACCCACATCTCTACAAATGACCCAATTTCATTTCTTTTTACGGCTAATATTCCATTATATATATGTACCACATCTTCTTTACCATGGATCTATCTTAATTTAGCTTAATAAACTTTAAGTCTTTCTTGCACTCAGCATATAGTTCCTAAAACTCACATCAGTTATGATCCTCATAAACCAAACAACATTTATAAAATTTAACACATTTTCTTCTGGAAAGTAAAAGAACGTAAGTTTTATTTTCCTAACTATAATACATAATATCTGGAAACAATGTACTGAGACCAATATAAGCCTTGTATCTACAGGTGCCATAGTTTAAGACAGGATACTCTGAAAGGGAAAAATAAGACTGAGAAAGGTAAGGTTAAGTGTTAAAAAGAAAAAAAAATTTGATTAAGAATGAATAGCAATTTTCTTTTCACCTAAGAATTTCACTGCAATGGGTGCTAATAACTTTAACATGCTCTAAAAATGAAACACAAGTCCAATGTTACCTAAATGGAAGACTAAACCAGTGACAAACTGGTTTAGGTCCACTATGCCACCTTTTTGTTATATTTAAAGTAGAGCAGACCCATCAGTAGGCTGTGCAGTGACATACTTTTCCCAGCAGTAGTGAAAGGTTATAGGCTTCTGAGCTAGCCAGACAATTGCCTATTTTTTTTTTTAAACTCATAGGGGTTTGTGAACCTGTATCCATGGAATTTGTTTTTGTACAAAGTAGACCTATCTGTAAAGAAAATGAACAGTGACCTTGGTCTCTGAAGTGTTAACACTCAACTAACCTAAAATGCTAATAGTTAGCTCATTTCTAAGAGAATAGGAGTGGATAAAACTGATTTTCACATATCAAAGCTAACTAGCAAGAAAGTTAAAATTATCACTTGAATGTAACAAACTGTAAATGATTTAAATAATTTTAATTTGTATGACTGTTTAATGATTTTTCCAGGAAAAAACTGCACGGGCATTAACTACCTTACATACCTAACAGTCACAAAGCTGTTACTGTTTCACAGGATTTTTACTCCAAGTCAACCTATTTCTAATCAACTACAGATTCTGAAGAATTTTCTAGAGGCACATTTAGATATATTAATTTATATTTCAAGCACTGATAACAAAGAGCAAAAGGTTAACGGAAGTTTAGAATGTCATGAAATACTTAGAGAAAAAGTTTAGTTTTAAGGTTTCCTATTTTTCAAATATCTCCACTAAAAGTTCAGTTGGTAAAGTAGCAAACTCCAAAAACTAATATAAAAATGGCCTTCCAGGGGCTTCCCTGGTGGCACAGTGGTTGAGAGTCCGCCTGCCGATGCAGGGGACACGGGTTCATGCCCCAGTCCGGGAAGATCCCACGTGCCGCGAAGTGGCTGGGCCCGGGAGCCATGGCCGCTGAGCCTGCGCATCCGGAGCCTGTGCTCCGCAATGGGAGAGGCCACAACAGTGAGAGGCCCGTGTACCGCAAAATAAATAAATAAGTAAATAATATAATAAAAAATAAAAATAAAAATGGCCTTCCATAACAACATGTAGAACATCTTAATTTGCCAGGATAAAAAGGATATAATTCACCATATAATTTCACCTAAATTATACAGAAACCTGAGACTGCCTTTTCCTTTACAGAGTTCTGTAATTCATTCACCTACATTTGCCTTCATCCATCATAACACTTAATACAGAAACATTTTACAGCTTTTAAAATACTATACAGCTTAAGTATCTTTACGTTATCATAAAATTATCTGTCCCAAAATAAATACTAACAAAAATATTCAACTCTTGACCTGGTAAAAACATCATCTCTTGGTTAGCATATAGAAATATTTACTTTTTCTTTCTAAATCATCTACACTTCACTTTCTTTCTGCTTTGGTTATAAAATCGTCAATATATTCTAAAGTTCCAAGGTTTAAATATAAAATTTCTACTTGAAGAACACATACAAAATAACAGAAAAAGACAAATGGCTCAAATTCTTGTATTGAGATCAATTCAAAGAGTAAACACTTAGGAAATTCCAAAACGATTTTTAACTCAAGGGGGGAAAAAAAAGCAAACCTTAGGTCTATTTTGTCTTCTAAGAACACGAACTGTAGGAACTAATGCATTAAAAACGGAAAATGATGTCTTTATCCCTAAAGTCAGGGTTAAAATCAAATTTGAGACTAGAACTTGGCAGTTTCACAGCAGGCAAAAGTTCACATTGCCAAACTACTTCATATGTACAAACAGGCAGAATTTTAAGTTAAGAACATCATGCCTTTCAGAAGACTAATCATACTTTTCAATACTGAATGTGCTCTCACTCTGAAAAGATTAGCCCTACGAAGGCTGAAATTACCAGCACTTTTACACAAGATACTATGGCTAAGTAATATTTTTACTTTTGTTCTTGAAAATTCCTATATAAGAGGAGATTTTGCAACAATATCCTTCAATGGGCCTCTAATGTGCTGATCAATTTGTCGATATTTCATTTTAGGAAGGAGGCAGGGTGGAGGAAAGGTGCAGGAGGTACAAGTGAACTGACCAACTATATAAGGAATATCAACACACATACACATACATTTTAAAGAAACAGAAAATACGATTAAATTGTATGAGAGGCTTAATTACAGCCACAATGTAGCCAAATGTATGGTACAGCTAATCAATTATATAATGGGATTTAACAGCATTTACTGCTATTGCCCTTAGATGTTCAGATTATACTCTAAATGAATGGCTTATTTCCTCCTTTTGACTGAGTCTCTATCTGGAAGAAAAGGGCCTTAAAGATGGCATTGCATTAACATGGTATAATTCCAGATCCACAATTCCTACTCATTTTGGTGCATCGAGTAGATGAAGAAAATAAAACTACAATAGAACACCATTACAATTTAATGTTGTATAACAGATTCAGATATACCATGGATCAAATCACTGTACTCAAAGCTACACACAAACACAAATCTGAAATGTGGGTCCTACAAGGTAGGTGTGAGGCAGTTCACTTCCAACACCAGTGTTATACAGCATGATCTCATTTGTTTTTTTAGATCCCAAGATACCCAATACATTTACCCCCCAATACAAAAAATGTCAAATGGGAACAAAGAACATCAGAAAACAGACCTTCAAAGAAACTATATGACAAATTTTAGGCTCAACATCAAAGCAATTCTATATCACTTTAAATACCATCAAATAAATTAGTAATACTGTAGGTAATGAATATTTAAAGACCTACCTAGGCTATAAACACCATATTGTTTTCTGATGATAGAACCATATGTCTTAGCTTGTGTGTGTCTGCAGGAAAAAAACCTCACTAGTAACACACAGGCATATTAAGGCAACAGTTTAAGATAAGCTTTGTTAAGAGTACATTCTTTTAAAACATACTAGCCACTTGAAAGCCTAATCCAAAGATCAGGATGTAAAATAAAAGGATCTCCATAAATAAACAAAAAACCCTACTAGGTATCAACCTCTAAAGTCACCTTCAAAGTTTTTATCATGTTACTTATATCTAAAAGAATCCTTTGAGAAATATGTAAAATGAACACTTTAAAAAATATGCATTTTTATTAAAATCTGACAAAAATCCAAATGTGAAACATTTGCTTTTATCTCAAAATTTTACATTTCAAATTTCAAAAAATATATATAAAAATCAACAGACCGCACCACATATGACCATCATGTCTGCTTATATAATTTTAAATCAATCAGGACTTTTTTAAAAAACGGACTTAATATTAATTTAATGAAAGGAAGTATAATCATTGTAAAATATTTGAGTACCTCTTATGTTCCAGGCAGTGAACTAAGTGCTGCAGGGTTAAGACCTAGGAAGATGTAGCAGTCCTTGTCTAAAAAAAAAAAAAAAATCCTTCCCATGGAGAAGAGTGGGAGAAGGAAAAAGGAAGACAGAATAGTAAACATATACTGACATACAGGTACAACGAAGCTCAAGATGTTTCTTTACTTATATGTATACATGTCACATTTTTAGGTAACTGTAAACATAGACAACTTAACTGTGTTTCTGAGAAAGAACAGGAGACTGGAGAAGGTAGCTTATTAGTCTATGGTCTAAGATCTAATGGAGATGAGGAGAAGGCAGATGCAAAGTGCTTGTATGAATTAAAGGTACTGCCATAGCATTTTGTTTAGCATGACAAAACAGGAATTCTTCATGAGGAACAGATAGATACAGTTAATGAGAAATATGCCTTGAGGATTTACCAATTATTCAGTAGCTATTATGATGCGATGACATTTCACATTTTTAAATACAATGTAACTTTTATCGTTGTTAAATACATGCTTGCTAGGCCTAAATCCAGCTTTCCCAGATGCTTCCATCAAAGAACACATTGCTAACTAAATACCAAGTCTTGGCTTCAACAGATGTTAGAGGACAAATTTCAAGTTTGTCCCAATCCTCTCTTTTCTGGGAAAAGAGAGCAGAAATGGAAGACAGCACAAAACATAAATATTGATACAAAACTTCCTAAGCAGATTTCCCATTCAAGCATTTGATGTACTTAAGTTGACCTCAAATTCTCAAAAGGGATAGCAGACAATTTAGTGAGACATTAGAGAAGTAGGAATAAAAAAGTGTAAGCCCCCCCAGCCAAAAAACAAACTTGTATTAACGTTGAACACAGACATCTACCTTCTTTACTGAGCAAACTTTCTTTGGTAGGACTAGAGATGAGAAACTAGTCTAACTTCCTAAGTACCCATTCACCTTCATCTGTTCCCCAAAAAGTAATTTCCCCATAAGATAGCAGAGCCAAGTGAACTATGATCGTATCAATACCAGGCAGAGGCAAGAGAAAACAAAGCAGCGACCTGACTGACTCCTTGCACTCGAGGCAGGTGTGCTGAGCTTCGAGAGGCTAGGAAAACCCAAGGTGCCCAACTTAAACATTTAATTAGAAATTACACTTAAAAAATGCAGGAAAAAAGAGGAGTGCCACACTATTTGGAAAGGAATGTAAATGCTGAGTCATCACTCTTCATTAGGAAGGAAAGGAAACTCGAATAAGCGATTCAAAGACGAAATTCATTCATTACACTGGGCTTCAGACTAAAGAGCAACAGCAAGATAGAAGAAAAAGCGCTCAAAAGACACATCGAATAGCTGATAAAAACATCATTTTATCCAACTCTGAAGATCTCGATCCACAGATTAGGAGGGGGTAACACCACTTTAACAACTGGTTGTCAGTTTAGCGCAGGTAGCGCTCAAAGTAAACTTCCTCATCCAAGAAGGGAAAGATGCTCCGGCGGCAAGAGGGATCCCTTTTGCACTTTAAAAGTAGCGGGCGCTGGGCTAAGTGTTTCTGACAGCGTGGGCGGGGGCACGTGGGGCAGAAAGACAGTAGGGGCTTGAGTGGCGTTAGAATGTCCGGCTTCCTCGGAGAGCTCAACTTGGGATAAGAGCAGGGAGCGACTGGGGACTTGGAGGGCGTGAGTGCTAATTCCTCGCGGCCCGCAGGGGATGTGGCTGCGGTCCCACCCCCAGTCCCACCCCCACCAGGCCCAGCCCCCGTAGGGGACCGGCAGCTCCCGGCCCGGCCCAGGGCCCCAGGAGCAGAGGGGGAGCAGGAGCTCTCCCGGGCCTGACAGGCTCTGGCGTGCAGAAACCCGGCTTAGGAGGAGGTTGCAAAGAAGGGCGCGAGAGGAAAAGGTCGAAATAAGCCCCGGACCCCAGGAAGTGACTGTGTTTGGGGGAAGGGAGAGCTTCCTTTCTAAGGAAAAAGGGACAGATGAGGAATGCACTTCGCGTCCGCGCCACCGCGGCCAGGGAGCCGTCGAGAGTCCCGCCTTCGGCCCCGCTCTCCTGCTCCCTCCCACAGCGTCCCGCGGTGCCCGGGCCTCTCGGCGCCTGGCACCCCTCGTCTCGGGTACTCACAGAGTCCGGGGCTGCCCGTCGTCTTCCATCATGGTGGGTGCGACGGAGCGATCCCGGGACAAGGGGGAGGGCAGGGCCGGGGAGGGGATTGTCTTATCAATTTTAGGGAACTAAGCCAATCTTTAAAATGATAACATCTTCACTACACAGCTGGTTTAACAGAATGTTCCTGATTCAGTTTTTAAAAGAAGTAATGCCTAAAACTGAGGGCAGGGCCGGGGAGGGGAGGGGGTGGGGAGGAAGGGGAGGGGGGCTACGGGCACCGGCTGGGGACAGAGGAAAACGCACCGAACCCCGCTCTCGGGCTCTCTCCCCCCAGCCCGCTCCGGACACTGCGCTCCAACCAGGAGGAGCAGGAGGAGGAGGAGGATGAACAAAATGGCCGCCGCCACCAGCCAGGCAGGAAACGGGGCACGGCGCAGGCGCGGCCCGCCAGGTCACCGCTCAGGCCAGCCGCGACAGCCTGCAAAAGGGATAACTGAGTGAGGAGGAAAACGGGCCGCTGAGGAGACCCTGTGCCGGGTCACGACGGATCACGTCGTGGCTGTGCGCCGGCTGGTCGGCGAAGCCCGGCCAGCTCAAGAAGAGATAGAGTAAAAAGAGAACCGCCAGGAAGCTGAAGTCTCTGGGAATTGTGGTCCTGGAAATGAGAGAGGGAAGCACTTCCCCAGAGGGCTTCTGGGAACTGCAGTCCAAAGAAGGCGGCCGGCGCCCGCGGCGCGCTGGGACGCGAAGAGACTTCTGGGGAGTGTAGTCGTACGTGAGACGTGTGGCGACCAGGAAGCCGGCGTGCTGGGAGGGGAGGGGAAGAATAAAAGCGACGTTAAAAGGCGGGGAAACGAAGCGAGAAAGACTGCTGTCCGGGAGGTAGACTACGACTCCCAGAGTGCCTCGCGCTGGGGGCTGTCCTAGGGCTGCTCCAGGCATTTTAAGGCTCTTCTGTTGGCTCAGCCCGAGCTGCTGCTCCGCCTCCGTCCAGACCGAGAGCGGTTTCTTCAACTGCGGTTGAGGCAGTGCTTTGGCTCCGCGTGGTGTCTGAGCCTTCGGGCCCTTGCGGCCCTCCTGTATTCATCAAAACGGCCGGCCCGCGGTCATCAACCGCCGCCCCGCGCGAAGGGCGGAGGGCCTGGGGTGGATCTCAGGCCCTCTCTGAGCTGCAGGCTGCGCCCGCCGGGGCTCCTCCCGCTTTCCCAACGGCCGGCAGCGTCCTGTGGGCGCGTTTTCCCGCAAATAGGTATTCTAGCCTGGGTAGGCGGCTTGTAGATTGCTTTACAAGTTTCAAAGGTTGCCCCATCCGTTAACTCATAGGATAAGGGGGAAATAAGGGCAGCCCTCAATTCAAATGACTCTGCGAGTCAGTGTACAGGGGGTGATAATGCCCTCCTACCCCCTTATTTAGTTCTTAGAGAGGAAGTCTTTGGGCAGAGACGTGCACAGACTTAAGGTTATGTTTACAGACATCCATCATATGGACGGGGAGCGAAGTCTTGTTCGAACGTGTGGGAAACCATGTTCAAACTGGCTACGTAACACTAGAATTTGCTTTGTCGCCCGCAGCAGTTCACGGTATGCTTCCATCCCCACCCCACCTCCCTCTCTAAGCATCTTTAGGAGAACGTGATTGAGTTCCTACCTGCTCTTGTAGCCTAGTGAAGGGTAATGGTGAAGAAAGATTTTTCAGCCTGTTGCCGGAGCTTGAGGGTCCCAGTTAAACAGTGCCTTGAGAGTTGGTTTTACAAACACTACCAGTGAATCCTAATCCTGTAAGGGGAGTGAACCGTGCAAGAAAAGCGTTGTAAAGTCAATATGGGGAGGAGGGGGGATTTCTCTCTGGGAGGCTTCATAGAGACCGTGAGGAGAGAGTTGAGCCCCATGAATCAATAGGAACAGCAAAAGGGCACAGAGGCCAGGACCCATGGCTAATATGTATGGGTTTGGGGGAGGGAGGTGTGGGGGAAGACATGGAGTAGGGATATTGAGAGCTAAGTTAGAGAAAGTGGGCAGGGGCTTTATAGAACCGTGTTGTTAAGGATTGATACCAGGCTGAGGAGTTTGGGCTTTGTCTTCCAGTCAGTGAGGAGCTATTCAAGGGTTTTATTTTTTTAACCGGACCTGGGTATAGAACTGTATTTATCATAATCCAATTCATCATTGATCCATGCCTGGCCCACTGTATTAATTTCCTATTGTTGCTGTAACAAACTTAGTGGCTTAAAACAACAGGAATGCATTATCTTAGTGTTCTGGAGGTCAGAAGCCCGAAATCAGTTTCACTGGACTAAAATCAAGGTGTTGGCCAGGCTGGTTTCCTCTGAAGTCTAGGGGAGAATGGTTTTCTTGCCTTTTCTAGCTTCTAGAAGCTGCCTGCATTCCTTTGCTTTTGGACTCTCTGTCTTCAAAAACAGCAGCATAGTGTCTGTCCTCTTTCCTCTGACCTCTGACTGCCTCTCTCCTTACCTCTCTTTCTGACTGATCATCCTTCCTCCCTCTTTGACTTACAAGGACCCATTGTGATTTCATTGGGCCAGGATAATCTCCCCACTTTAAGACCCTTAAACACATTAGCAAAATCCCTTTTACCATAACATAGTAAATTCACTGGTTCTGAGGATTAGGACATAGACAACTGTGGTGGGTCATTATTCAGCGTACTTTTAAAAATGTAATAATAACTGTGAGCCCTCCACCCTCAAAAAAAGTTATTAGGGCATCAATTTGCATCTAACTCTTCGGTTTGCCTCACACACACACTAACTCATCCTCTTGCCTCCCCTCACCTGGGTTAACCATCATCCTGAATCCTGAATTTACCATTTCTTGTTTTCCTTTTTACAAAATTTTATTATATATATACATATATATATTTCCAAAAAGTGTGTGTGTATACACATGTATTTTTGAATTGTTTTTAAAGATGTTATAAAAAAGAATATGCCTATTAGAATGGCTAGAATGCCAAACACTGACACCACCAAATGCTGGTGAGGATGTAAAGCAACAGGTACTCTCATTCAATGCTGGTGGGTGTGCAAAGTGACACAACCACTTTGGAAGACATTTTGGCAATTTCTTACAAAGCTAAACATAGCTCCTAAGTATCTCAATGAATTGAAACCTTATGTCCGCACAAAAACCTGCACGTGAATGTTTACAGCAGGTTTATTTGTAATTGTCAAAACTTGGAAGCAACCAACATGTCTTTAAATAAGTGAATGGGACAACTGTAGTACATCCAGACAATGGAGTGTTATTCGGTGACAGAAAGAAATGAGCTGTCAAGCCACAGAAAGACATGGAGGAAAAGCCAGTTAGAAAAGACTACATACTGTATGATTCCAGCTGTGTGACGTGCTGGGAAAGGCAAAAAATATGGAGATGGTAAAAAGATGAATGGTTGCGGGAGATGGGGATGATAGGTGGAGCACAGGGCATTTTTACAGTGGTGAAACTATTCTGTGTGGTACTGTAATGATGGATCCCATAGAATGTACAGCACAAAGAGTGAATCCTAATGTAAACTATGGACTTTGGTTAATAATAATCTGTCAACATTGGTCCATCGTTTGCAACAAACGTACCCATAAATGCAACATAGTAATAATAGGGGAAACTGTATGCTGGTAGAGAGAGGATGTATTGGAACTTTGTACTTTCTTCACAATTTTTCTGTAAACTTAAAACTGCTCTAAAAATAAAGTCCATTACAAAGGGAAAAAAACAATGCTTTTGTATCCTTTTGGACTTTTTTCAACCACTGTAACATGGGAAGAGTCAGCCATATTTTATGTATTTAGTTCATTTATTTTCACTATTGTATGATATTCCAGTGTGTGAATGTAGCACATTTTGTCTGATTTCTCATTAATGGACATCTGGGTTGCTTCCAGGTTTTTACTGTTGTGAGCAGTGCTACTATGACTATTGTACTCCCCTGTTATAGATGTATAAGAGCTTTCTTTTGTTTATTCGAGTCTATACCTAAAAGTAAAATTGTTGAGTCACAGGGTATATGAGTATTCAATTTTAGAAGATAATGTCAAAAATGTCAAACATTTTTTCCAAAGTGGATACATGGATTTGTACTCCCACTAGCATTATGTAGGAGGGCTTATGAGTGGATCCACAACCTCTTCAACACTTGTGTTTGTCAGACTTTTTACATTTTTATCTGTCGAAGTGGTAGCTCAGTGTGGTCTTAATTTGCATTTACCTAATCAGTAAGATTGAGTGTCTCTTCATATTTAATAGCCATATGTGTTTCCTCTTCTGAAAAATGCCTATTGATATATTTTGCCTATTTTTCTATTGGGTTAAATGTGCTTTTTTTCATTGATTTTAAGGAATTCTTTTTTTAAAAAAAATAAATAAATTTATTTATTTATTTATTGGCTGTGTTGGGTCTTCTTTGCTGTGCGCGGGCTTTCTCTGGTTGCGGCGAGCGGGGGCTACTCTTCGTTGTGGTGCGCACGCTTCTCACTGCGGTGGCTTCTCTTGTGGAGCACTGGCTCTAGGTGCGTGGGCTTCAGTAGTTGCGGCATGCGGGCTTTAGTAGTTGCGGCACATGGGCTCAGTAGTTGTGGCTCGTGGGCTCTAGAGCGCAGGCCCAGTAGTTGTAGTGCACGGGCTTAGTTGCTCCGCGGCATGTGGGATCTTCCCGGACCAGGGCTCGAACCCGTGTCCCCTGCATTGGCAGGCGGATTCTTAACCACTGCGCCACCAGGGAAGTCCCTTAAGGAATTCTTGATGCTAATCCCTTTGCAGTTATGTATATTGCAAATATCTTCTCCCAGTTTACAACCTCTCTCTCTCTTTAAATGTCTTTAATGAACAAAAGTGCTTAATTAATTATTTGGCCACACCATGTGGCTTGCAGGATCTTAGTTTCCGGACCAGGGGAGAACCTGCGCCCTTAAAGTGCAGAGTCCTAACCACCAGACCATCAGGGAATTCCCAAAGGTGCTTAATTTTAAAGCGGTCAAATTTATTTGGGGTGTGTGTGTGTGTGTGTGTGTGTGTGTGTGTGTGTGTGTCTTATTTAAGAAATATATCCCTACCTCGAGGTCTAAATTATAGACTCTGAAAGATACTCATCCATAGAGTCTACTAAAAGTTTTTAAACTTAGTATTTGAAATTTAAGTCATTAATCTACCTGGAGTTAAATTTTATACAAATGTAGGGTAGGGATCCAATTTCATATTTTTCCATGTGGATAATCATTATTTTAAAATTCCATTCTTTGAACAGCTCCATGCAACCTTTCCCAGTGGATCTGACATGCTCCTTATGTCATCGTGTAATTTGGGTCCTCTAAGAAGGTAACAAGATGGAATTAGATGTGCAAGAGATGCATTGAGGGGAGACTCTTGTGAAGGATGAAAGGAGAGAATGGGAATAGGCAAGAGTCCCACAATACAGGTTGGACACTTATGAAAAGAGAAGGGAGGAAGGAGGATTGCCTAGGAATTGCCTTCAACTTGTTGCAGCTGTAAGAAAGGCTTGGCTAGGCCATTGGGGACCCTCAGAGAAAAGTTTGCCTCTTAGAGGAGACCCACGTCAGACAGAAATGGCCCATGTCCTGTACCCCCGCTGTCTCAGTCACTGGCTGAAAGCAGCCTTGGGAGAGAGCATGGTCTCTACGTGAATGCTACAGTGGATATAAAGTTGCTGTCTTCTAACCTGGGCAAGCCCTGGAGGCTGTCCACTAACTATGCTCCTTGCCCCAGGTTTTCTTGGAGGGAGGTCTTAGTAGGGTACCTTCATCGTCACCAGAGTCCTATGCCAGAGTTTCAGATATGCACAGGTTTTTTCTGGGCTCTCTATGCCTGTGCCAGTACAAAACTATTACCTTCATAATAAGCTCAAATCGTGGTAGGCTTAGTCTCCTCCTTCCTGCTTTTCTCTAGAAGTGTCCTGGCTACTCTTGGTCCTTTACCCTTCCATGTATATTTGGAGGTTTTAAGCAGAGGAGTAATATCAGACCTGTACTATAGCAGGATAACTCAAGCAGTTGTATAGATTATCATACAGATGAAAGGTTTCAGGTTGAGAGAGCTTCTGGGACATAATTTCAATAGTCCAGGTAAGAGAACAGGAGTTACAAATTGAGTGGATTTAGGCAGTAGCAATGAAGACGACAACGTTATGGATACAAGATAACAGGGAGGCAGTAAGGTGGGAGGAAGGAAAAACCAAGTTAAGTCCCTTGTTAATGGCTTGGCCATCTGCCCAGGTTGTGGGGTCTTTCGCTGAGTCAGGAAATACAGGAAGAAGAACAGGTTTTAGGGAAAGTTAGTTTGGTTTTGCACTTGCTGATTGCGTGTGTTCTTAAAGCTGCCCAACCTTCAAATGGATATGGTGGTCTAGAGCTCATGTAGGGACCAAGACTGGCTACGGGAGTAATTAATCTGTAGGTATAACTGAAGTCTTAGGTGAGAGAAAGTGTCACCTGGGGAGGGTATGGAAGGTAGGAGGGCTGAGAATATGAGAGGACACTAACACATAAGGAGAAATCAGAGGAAGAGGAACTATGCCTTAAAAATGGATAAGGAACAACCAAAAGGAAAGGCTACTACCCAAAACCCATTAGGATGGCTACTATCGAAAACGCCAAAAAACAAAAACAAAAAATAACAAGTGTTGGTGAGGATGTGGAGAAATTGGAACCCTTGAGCACTGTCGATGGGAATGTAAAATGGTGCAGCCACTGTGGAAAACAGTATGGCAGTTCCTCAAAATTAAAAATAGGAATAGCCATATGATCCAGCAATTCCACTTTTGAATGTATACCACAAGGAGTTGAAAGCAGGATCTCAAAGAGAAACAGTACACCCATGTGGATAGCAGCATTGTTCACAATAGCAAAAGGTGGAGGCAACCCAAGTGTCCATTGATGGATGGATAAACAAAATGTGGTATATACATGCAATGGAATATTATTCAGCTTTAAAAAGGAAGGAAATTCTGACACATGCTACAACATGGATGAACCTTGAAGACATTCTGCTAAGTGGAGTAAGCCAGTCACAAAGGACAAATATTGTATGGTTCCACTTATATGAGGTACCTAGCATAGTCAAATTCAGAGAGAGAGGAAGTAGAAGGGTGGTAGCTGGGGGCTGCGGGAGGGGGGATGGGGAGCTAGTATTTGATGGGCAGAGTTTCCGTTTGGGATGATGAAAAAGCTCTGATGATAGATGGTGCTGATGGTCGCACAATGTGAATGCATTTAATGCCACTGAACAGTACACTTAAAAATGGTTAAGATGGTAAGTTTTGTTATGTATATTTTACCACAATCTTTTAAAAAGAGTCTGAGAGAGATTTCTTCAAGAAGATTAAATGTAATGAATACCTAATTTGTTTGATCTCATTGAAACGAGAGCAAACAAATGGGGGAAAATTGGAGGATAAGTTAATAAGTACATGGAAAACCGAGTGAACAGGAAATAAGACATTTACCAACTCCTTAAAAAGAAAATTATATAGGAAAGGAGAAGTATTGATAATTACATTGTATTATTTGGCTCAGCTGTACATAGCATTTACATGGTCATGATAACAAAGACACTGAATATTGATTTAACCAAAATTATGGTACATATTGGAGGATGAGAGGACAGAAAATATGCATTTGTATGGTAGATGAGGGATGAAAGAGATAAATTTATACCTTTTATAGGGGCAAGTCAATAGATAATACCTAAAATTGAGGAACCGGGAAATGGCAATATAGTCAAGCTATTGAAAGATAGGGATGTAAATACTAAAAATGCAGTTAAGTTGAAAATGGATGATTCTGGGAATAGGAAATGAGAGAGGTTCCAGGAGAGAATTTCTGGTTTTCCTAACAAGCCTTAGAGATTCTGATTCTTTAAACGATGTATACAGATCTGACAAAAATTAGAATTCATCTAAAAAGAAGAAAGCATCAATATGGTTGCACCAGTGGAAAAACTAACCGCCCCCTCCCCAATACTAAGCTTCAGACCTGAGAGTGCCCTGTAGATGATGAAAGGCCCTACTTTTGGTAAAATCAAGCAACTAAAACATATATAGTGAAAGGCTGATCTAAATTTGAAATCAGACAGATGAGGAACGCAGACACACTAAAAACCTAGCCCGTAGCAATCTCATCCTCTACCGCATGTAAAGTCATTTAGAAACAATTTCAAAAAATCACAGACCTCGGGCTTCCCTGGTGGCGCAGCGGTTGGGAGTCCGCCTGCCGATGCAGGGGACACGGGTTCGTGCCCCAGTCCGGGAAGATCCCACATGCCGTGGAGCGGCTGGGCCTGTGAGCCGTGGCCGCTGAGCCTGCGCGGCCAGAGCCTGTGCTCCGCAACGGGAGAGGCCACAACAGTGAGAGGCCCGCGTACGGCAAAAAAAAGTAATAATAATAATGTCGGGACTTCCCTGGTGATCCACAGGTTAAGATTCTGTGCTTCCACTGCAGGGGGGCACAGGTTCAATCCTTGGTCGGGGAACTAAGATCCTGCATGCGGTGTAGCCAAAAAAACAAACCAACAAACACAAAACTAAAGAGCCACACAAGGCAGTTAATAAAAATATTTTTAAAAATAATATGTCATGGGGCTTCCCTGGTGGCGCAGTGCTTGAGAGTCTGCCTGCCGATGCAGGGGACATGGGTTCGTGCCCCAGTCTGGGAAGATCCCACATGCCGCGGAGCGGCTGGGCCCGTGAGCCATGGCCACTGAGCCTGCGCGTCCGGAGCCTGTGCTCCACAACGGGAGAGGCCACAGCAGTGAGAGGTCCGCGGACCACTAAAAAAAAAAAAAAAAAAAAAAAAAAAAAAAATCCATGTTGTTGCATGCAGCTTTAGTTTATTTTCTCTGCTGTGTTACAGTCCATTGTGTGACCATTGCAGTGTATTCATTCTTTCATTAATGTGCACTTTATGCTATCATGAGTAGTGTTGCTATGAATATTAAAGTATTATTTAGTAATAATAATACCTTTTCCTGAAAATTTACCATTATCCCTATTGCCTACAAATAAAACCCAAAGGGACTCTTATGGCTGCATCAGTAGCTTGTCCTGGGCTCTGGGTTCAGCCAATGGAGAGTACTGGCTAGGTTTGCCAGATAAAATACAGGACACAGTTAAATTTGAATTTCAGTTAAACAACAATACTTTAGCATAGGTATTTCCCGTGTAATCTGGCAACCCTCATATTAGCACGTAGGAGGAAAGAGAAGACAGTATTTATTCCCTCAACTTCCTGCCCACTGGGTGGCTACGCTACAATGGGCTGGCTGGCTGTGACACACCCCTGCCTCGGCCATCGGCCCTCAACATACAGCTCACCAGGTTCTAGTAACTGGTCCTTCTTGCTCTGTCAAGCCTAAAGTGGTAGTTGATAGCTCCCAGCTATTATTAGTACCAGGGTGCTGTACCAACTCCCCCTTGTTGCTGTTACTAAACCCTGCCCACACTTTTGAAAATAGATCCCTGATTCATTTCCTTTCAGTTTCCCAGTTTGAGTGTGTTGTCTGTGTCCTGCAGAGATGAGGCTGTTCCCAGCTTTTTGAGACAGAATACGTAAATCTTTCCTTTCTTGGCACTCCCACAGCAATGTGTGTATACCCTTCTAACTCCTGGAGAGGCCAGAGTATAGGGCCCCTCCTGCAGGCCCAAAGTAAGCTGCCCCTCTGATTCTTTCTCTCCTGCTGGTTTGTCACTATCATCTCCTTTAGGGAAGGAAAAAAAACAAACTGTTCCAGGGACCTCACGACTTCCTTTCCTCTCTGTGCTTTTGGTATGAGCTCTGTATTCTGAACCCTCCAGGCTCTTGGTCTCTGAAACCTCAGGAAACCTTTTCTCTCTCAATAAGCCTAGCTCTTGCAATTGAAAAGTATAGCTTTCAAGACCATTGTCTTGGTTAAATGTTTGAAAAATCCACTCAGAAGCTCTGTAAACTTCTGTGACAGGCCTAGCCCTGACACACTCCCCCCTGAGATGATAAATGTCACTGCCTTTATGGATGAGGGCCAGAGAGCAGTAAGAAGATACTGGGATAGAATAAAGCCTCAGTTATCTCCAAATTTTATCTCATTGCATGGTACCTAGTATAGTGAGAGTTCAGTGCAATTGTGCTTAAGAAAGATGAAAAAAGAGTTAATAACATAAAAATAGTTATTCCTTATTGAACATTTCATCTGGGCTGTGCAAACAATACCAGTCTTCACCACGCCTGCAAGGCAAGGGAGATTTCTTTTCAGCTTTCACCCGTCTACCCTGTGCTCTGTGATTCATGCCAGGGCTAGGAGTCTGCAAGGTACGTTTCTCCTTTGTCAACTGGCCAAAAAAGGGCCACTAGGGGGAGTTTGGAAGGCAGAAGGGACTTGTTCCTTATTTGCTTGCCAGGAACAGCAGATGGTTCCAATTTCCAACTTCTTTCCACATTCCCGGCATTGCTGGGTGGCGCTCACTTTTCAGCTGTCTGTGCCCCAGCTCCGTGAGACCCCTCCTCCAAGGTCCTGAGGTAGCAGCAGTAGCTGGAGCCCCCTCCTCTAAACTTGTAGGTTCTTGTGATCAACTGTTACACCAATGACCGTTGATGGATGATGCCTCTTGAAGTCAATGCCCTCGTGGAGTCCCCGCCAACGTAACTTGGGCTAGGCCAGGTGATCTGCTGTGGCCAGTGGGATATCAGCTAACACAAAGCAGAGCCTTGATCAGAACTTACACTTTGGGACTCGTTTTCTTGGACTGTTGCTGCCACCATCACATGAGGGAGCCCCGTTTAGTTTCCTTGAGGATGAAAGACAGAGACAGAGAGAGAGGCCAACCACCAGGATGTCCCAACCTACTTTCCAGCAGAAGACTGCAGCATGAATGAGCCCAGGTGAGACCTGCAGAAGAACTGTCAGGCCAACCCAGACAATGTGAAGCCTCTAAGCTTTGGAGTAATTTGTTGAGCAGCAATAGATAGCTGAAGCAGTTCTAATAACCCCAACCTCTTCTCTCCACCAGAGGAATGATAGCTGCCTCTTGTGGTTATTATCTGTAGCTTCAAAATACCTGTTTTGTTTTTTCAGTCTTCCAACACATGTTTAACAACTTCCCCATGTTCTCTCTGTTAAATCAACTAGTGTAATTTCTTTTGCTGACTGATACAGTATTATTATACCCATTGTACAGATGACAAAACTGAGGCTTAGAAATTAAGAAATATGCCAAAGGTCACTGCTAATAAGGGTCCCAGGCTGACTCCAGAGCCCTTGCTATACTTCATAGTAACGTTATTAATCTATAGCAATAGATAATTGTACTAGATAGTAAGCAAATTGTTATAGATTGTTATGATGACACTTATTTGAAGTTGATGTCACATAAGAAGGGTTTTGTTCAACATCCAGAAGTCTCCAGCTTGTGAGCCAGCAGAGGGAGCTCTGTCCCCAAGGACCCAGCCAGCCACTGGCTGACCCAGTGGGGAGTAAGGGTAACATACCTCTCACCATCAAAGGTTTGGGCAGAGGAAACTGTGGGCTCCTTGAGGATAAGGGAAAGGAAGCAATGTAACATTTATTAAGCCTCAAGAACTGTGTCAATTTAAATTTTAAAATATTAAACTAGAGTCACTTGTTTCGAGTGGACTGTCCTCCAGGGAGAAGGAATCCAGGGTCCCTTCCTCTCTTCTGCCCGGCCTACGCCTGATTCCACCCTGAGGTCAAGAGGAGTTTCTCTGGAACTCAATATGGGCCACACTTGCCAGTGGACAGATTTACTTAGTTAAAGGGACCTCGGGTACAGTGTGGCTCTTTCCTCAATCTCTTCCGGTAAAATGATAGCAGGAGTAGGAAAGGGCAGGCCTGCTCCCTCCCCAAGAACATGTGACCAAACTGCCTCTCATCCCTCCCCGCTTCTTTTCCCGACCTGCACCAGCTCTGCACTTGGCTCCTTGGCTCTTGCCCTCTGGCTACATTTCTCCCTGATGATGAAGGGTTTGTGTGAAGCCAACTTTGCCTCTCATCACAGTGGCAAAATCTGAGACTCAAGTCTGAGTTCTGGGGTAGGAAGTACTAGACCTCAGAACCTGCAAGCAGGCCTCACAGCCCACCCAACCTGGGCAAGAGAGGGAATACTGGTCCAGCCCAGCTTAGCTCCTCTCCCTGCACTGGGGTTTAGAGCAAACAATCAATGACCCCTTGGCCTCCCAGTTGCCTGCCATTCCCTCCTGTTTTGGAACTAGGTCTAGCTAGAGCTGGTAGGCCAAAGGTAGAATTTGGGCATTCCGGACTTCCCCTAGCTAAATGCCATTTTAAAACATGATGTAATATGTAACACGTACTAAAGAATATATATAACATATGACAGTGTCAAGGATAATAAAGTGAATTCTTAGGAACCCACCACCCAACCTAAGAATTAATACATAACCCACCCCCAGGTTTCTATCTATATGCTCCCCCTCCTCTCATCTAATCTCTATCACAGTCATATTTCTTCTTTAATTACATTGACTCTTTTTAAAGGTTCAGGCCCTCGATTTGGATTTGTCTCATTGTTTTCTCATAATTATATTCAGGCTAAATATTTTTGGTAGGAACACCTTATAGGTGATGCTGTGTCCTCAATACATCCCATTAGAAGCTACACGGTGTTGATTTGTCCCATTACTGATCATATTAAAGAAGATGCAAAGAAGATAACTGGTGAAGATCCCCTAGATTTTTCCTTCGGAAAGGAAATTACTGTTTGTAATTAATAAGTAATCTGTGAAGTAATCATTCGAGTTGATGTAAATATCCTTTTCCCCAACATTTTTTCAGCAGTGGTTTTAGCACTTATTGATGATTCTTCCCTGAAACAATCAGTACTACAGTGCTTCCAAAATTTTCTAGTAAACTCTTTTTCACCAACCCTCGTATTCTCCCAGTATTTGATTTGAAGTCATATCCTTTTGTTCCCAGTTAAGAGCCGTAAAGTAATCAAAAAGCTTATTCTCTTATTTCACCTTCATTCTTTAGTTTATTTTCTCCCAGTGTTTTGAAGGTATTGTCTACTCTTTGCTGGCTTCTGTTATTGGAAGTGAGAAGTCTCTTGGCACCTAGGGCTGCCCTAACAAAGTACCACAAACTGGGTGGCTTAAACAACAGAAAGTTTTCTTCTCCCAATTCTGGAGGCTAGAAGTCTGAGATCAAGGCAGTATTGGTTTCTCCTGAACCTCTCTCTGTGGTTTGCAGGTGGCTGTCTTCTCCCTGTGTTTTCACGTGGTCTTTCCTCTGTGTGTATCTACATCCTAATCTCCTCTCTCATAAGGACATCAGGGCCTATGTGCTCAGGGCCCTAATGACCTCATTTAGCTTAATTACTTCTTTAAAGACCCTATCTCCAAACACAGTCACATTCTAAGGTACTGGGTCTTAGGACTTCAACACATTTACTTTGTGGGGGAGGGAGGGTGGGGACATTTCAGTTCATAGCAATAAGAATTACAGTATATATCAGGTATGGTAAAAAAAAAAAAAAAAGAAGAAGAAGAAATCCACACCCAACACAATATAGTGCAATTGCTGAACACCGAAGACAAAGAGACGATTGTAAAAGCAACCAGAGGAAAAGTCACGCCTCATTTAACAGTAGAACGGCTCCCTGCCAGGCGTCCTGGAATCCAGCTTCTAAAAGCTGTCAAAGCTCAGCTGCGCCCCGCCCCCCTCCGGATGTCTTGTCCTGAGGTTTGCCTTTTCTGAACTTACTCAGCACTAGTTTAGTCCCAAGCCTGTAATGTGGCCTTTCTGCTCACCTGCAGCAGAGGGGTTCTGGCAAAAGTCCCCAGATGGAGCCAGACCTTAAATCTCTCTCCCACCTAGACCAAAAATGAAAAATCCACCTGGGTTACAGCACCGCTTTAAAAAGCAGATGGGGGACTTCCCTGGCAGTCCAGTGGTTACAGCTCCGCGCTTCCAATGCAGGGGGTGCGGGTTCGATCCCTGGTCGGGGAGCTAGGATCTGCCATGCCGCGTGGCACAGCCAAAACAATTTTAAAAATAAAAAGCAAATGCCTGTTGGGGCCGCAAAAGCTGGCAGGTGGGGTCTGAGTAGAGGGTCAGTGTGGGAGATGAGGTGGGTCTGTATTCCTGGCTGGGGAAATGAAGGTGGCAGAGACTTTACAGAGTTCACAGTTTTGCCAAGGGTCGCAAAGGCAGATGTCTGTGCAGCTAATGAAATCGTCCCTGCTGCCCCCGACTTTCGTGCCCACAGTCACCAGTGCCTGAGGCCTGGCATCTTATGATTCAATTCGTCAGGTGGGGATGTTTGGTCTACCCATGAGACAGGTGTCTGTCTTAGCATTTCCTATAACCCCTATTGCACCAGACGTCTGTGTCTGTGCCAGGCAAGTGCTCAGCAGAGGACTCATGAGTGGGTTGATTGGAAACCCTGGAGGGTCTTTGTATCCTGGAGCCTGCAGGGGTACTGACCTGTTGGAGGAATTTATAACTTAGCTGTGCATCTGCTGCTGTAACAACTGTCTTCACCACTCTTGCCTGGAATATGGGCACCACCTTCTCCATGGCATTCCTTCCCTTCAGTGAATTCTCCACGTAGCAGTCATGTGGTCTTTGTGAAAAAGTAGCAGAGTACATCACTGTTTTGCTTAACATCTTCTCTGGCTTCCCATGGCACTGAGAATAAAATCCACGCTCCTTGCTATGGTTTATAGTACCTGCAAGATCTAGGCCCCATGGGCAGCGTTTCTTCTCTTTGTCACTATGGTCCAGCCACCTGGGCTTTCTCAGTTCACCAAACATACCGAGCCCTTCCCCACCCCCAGGACCTTGGCCCTTGTTCATCCTTTTGCCTAGAATGGTCTCTCTCAGTTCTCCCCGGAGCCAGGCCCTTCTCATCTATCAAGTCTCAGTTCACGTGTCCCCTCCCTAATGTCCTACGGAAAGTGGACTCTCCCAGTTACTCTCTGTTTCATCACTTTATTTCCTTCTGGGTGCTAACCCTAAGCTCTATCCATTTTGTTTTCTTGCTTGTTTACGTCTGTCTCGCCAACTAGAACCCTACAGTACAGGGACCCTCTCTCATTCTGTTGTCCATTGCATCTCTAGCTCCCAGCACAGTGCCTGGTGCATTCAGTAGGCTTCATGTGCCAGGTGAGGTCTGCCCTGGGTCCTGGACCCTGTAGCAGAACTCTTTTCTTACATTCCAAGGGAACCCAAAGCTCATCAGAATCACCAGAGCTGCAGCTCTGGCTCAGTCCAGCTCCTAAGCATCAAGTCTGTCAGAATTTAAATGGACCCCAGGAGCCAAAAAGAGTTGAAATGCAGAGCTAGCAACTGTTTACCTCCATAAATTCGCCTCCCTATTGCTCACAGTATTAACTCTGGTTTCAGGCACTTCCACTTCAATTAAGACTTGGCACAATTCGAAGTACCTCTGAACAGCGGGACACTGATTGAATTCCAGGTGCCAGGAAGCCAAATGGAAAAATAACAGTAAAACCACTGGTCCTTTGACATTATAGTTAAAAGCTTGAACAAACAACTATTACACTTCCTTTAATGTTGATTCTGTTCGAGATTAATCTGGAATAAGTGTAGTAACTTACACTGTTTTTAACAGGCCCCATTAGGCACGTCCAGTCCGGTCCACAGTGCTCTTGATCTGAGGTTCCAATTTGTGTCTCTGCACCACTGTCGGTACACAGGGCCGGTCAATTCTATAAGATTTGTAAATGTTGTAAAGGATGTTTGAATTATTCCAATGGTTGTTTGCATGTATGTTCAAATATAGAACCTCTGGACAAGTTTGTAATTATATATTTTAAGTGCTCTCCTTTCGTCATATAAATTGTGGTACCTATTCAATGAAATACTGCCCAGTTATTTAAAAAGAATATGGGAAATCAATATGCATTAATATGGAAACATGCCCAAACTATTGTTAAGTGAAAACAGCAAGTTGCAGAGCGTTAAGTATAACATCTCTCTGTGAGCATGTGTATGTAGATAAGTTTTGTTGTAAGCATGGAGTATTTCTGGAAAGAGACCCTACATCATCTCTGGAAGTACAATGGCTATGATGACTATCATTAACATATGTGAGGTGCTTGCTCTCCGCCAGGCATTGCACCAAGCATTTTTCAATGCCTTCATTTAATCTCCACAATAATCCTAAAAGGAAGATACTACTATTATCTCTCAATTACAGATTAGGAAACTGAGGCCAGGAGAAGTAACATAACTCAGTTTCAGTGTCCTAGACTTTTTTTTTTTAACTTTGAATCTACATTACTTCTCTCATAAAATCTTTCCCTCTTGGATTTTGAAACTGAGAGGGACAGTAGAAATGTTCAGTCCCAACAGGTTCTATTATGACAGTGAATGAAAATCCAGGTTGCATTACTTCTCGCTGGATGCATTTTCTTCTGGCAGCCTTGCATGGAGAAGGTGATCGGGAGCCCCTGGAGTCATAGCAGAGCTCAGTGGAAGCAGGAAGGAAGAGAGGCCGGTGTGAGGCGCTTCAGGAGCCCCCGACTCTGGTTTCCTAAGCGTGTGATTATGGACGAGCTGACCCCACTGCCACTAGGGCAACACTAAGGAGGCCTCAGAACTGAAGAGTAGGGGTTTCCCTGGTGACGCAGTGGTTAAGAATCCGCCTGCCAATGCAGGGGACACGGGTTCGAGCCCTGGTCCGGGAAGATCCCACATGCTGCGGAGCAACTAAGCCCGTGCGCCACAACTACTGATCCTGCGCTCCAGAGCCCGTGAGCCACAACTACTGAAGCCTGCGTGCCTAGAGCCCGTGCTCTGCAACAAGGAAAGCCACTGCAATGAGAAGCCCGCGTGCAGCACAACAAAGAGTAGCCCCCGCTCTCCGTAACTAGAGAAAGCCCGGGCACAGCAATGAAGACCCAACGCAGCCAATAAATAAATTAATTAACTAATTAAATACTTTAAAAATAAAACAACAAAAACTGAAGGGTAGCACTGTCCCCCAGTAGCCTACATAATTTAAGATTACCCACTGACTGCAACCTTTTATCCAGTGGTACCTGGATAAAACCCATTACCATTCAACACTCATCGTGATGCCAGGCCTTACATTAACAATTCGTTTGACACGCACAATTACCCATGAGCATCCTTATCCCCATTTTAACAGCAAGGAATCTGGCACTTTGTGCAACTCAGTAATTTAAGGCCCACAGCAAACTGCAAGATTCGGACTTGAACTCAGGTCTGTCTGATTCCCTGTGAACTTCCAACTGTGGGCTTCCCGTGGGTGACCTGATGGTGGACAGGTGTCACAAATTTCATAGGTTCAGCTCCCCCTCACTAAGCATCCTTCACCCAAATTGTGTAGGATACAAAAAGTGAACAAGTGCTAGGCTCCTGCCTCTTGAGCCAGCCTCTGTCTGCTCTCAAGTCGTCTTCATTGGAGGAACATTGAGCAAAGTGGCCATCTGCTACCAGATTGCCCTATGGCCACTTGCCTAATGACCTCTGAAACTGCCCTGAATCTTGTTCCTGTGGTCTACAGCCGAGATCTTCCTGGACTGATTGTTGTGTCCTGGAATTTTCACTTGGGCTCTGGTGCCTCAGCCTCCATGGACTGGCCACTCTGCCACCCATGGACCTTAATTTTAATTACTCAGGCCCCATTGCACTCTAGAGATCCAGCTTGGAAATGCAACTGCTTGGCCTCTGCAGAACTTGGGAGGGTTCATCGTGCTCTGAATCTCATGCTCTAGAAATCTGGTGTCTTGGAGATAAGATACCGGGGCAGTTCCTGAAGGATTTTCTGAGGCTAAAAATGATGGTGATGGGCAAAGCTAGTCTCCTAGCAATCCCACTTGAACATGGGGCTGCCTGGAGGCACAGGCACACATACGTGTGTGCATACACACACACACACACAGCCACGCTCACACACCACGTTTCATACCTCTGGGTCCTGGCTTGCTCTTCCCTCTGCCTGAAATGCCCTCTCTTCGTGTGGCTGACTGTTACTTAATCTTGGAGATTCAGCTCGGATGTCACACCCTCAACCCCCAAACTGAGCTAATGCTTTCACAGCACCAGGGTTTACTGCCATGCCAGCCTCCTACAGTGAAACACACCTTCCTCTTTGGACTGCATGTATTTAAGGATGAAGCCCAGGTCAGGTCCCCTGCGGTTGCTCAGGGTCTCACCTGATGTCTGGCATGCGTGGGCGCTCAGAGCAGGTAGGTGGCTCTGTCCAGCAGTTGTGTTCTGAGCCTCCAGGTGGCCTCTTCGTTGTGCTGCCACAGGTTCCCATTGTGTGGAAACGTTACCTAAGTGCGGGGCTTGTAAGTTTGCGGCTTATCTGAGGTTCCTCTGCAGAAGCCGCAATTAAAACCGCTTCCGCGATGGAAATATCACTTCTAGAATTCAGTTTCCAAGCCTGTGGCCTGGATCGTTCAAGCTGATTACCGGAAACAGTTGGAGTGCTAATGTCCCTGTGCCGAATCCAAATGGGTGCGTTTACTAGGCTGAGAAATGTTAATCCTGTCTTTGGCCCCAGAAATGTCTGGCCTTCACTTTGGAGGAAAATAGAAAAATAGAGTAGTATAGCCAGCTAGGCTCAATTATATTCCTCTTAAGGAATGTTTTTTCAAAACAAAGCTGGCAGGGGGTGGCAGTGGGGTCCTGCCAATTCTAACCTGGGGCTGCTGGGGGACCTTTGCTGTTCAGGAGATAGTGTGTTACTGACGTTGATTTTAAAAATTCAGAAAAAGAGTTGTGAGTAGTCAGTCTTTAGCACAAGGCTAAACACAGCACAAGGCTGGCCAAACATCAAGAGAGTCTGAATGCTGAAGGAGGAGTGCACCTAGGGGAAAGAGCAGAGGTCTGAATCTGCTCTCCTTACGTAAGTAAGAGGGCGCATGTGATCAAATGACAAGAAGAATTGACTGAGCCCTGGCTTCTTGCCAAGCATCATGCGAAACACTGCATCCCTTACATCATTTGATCCAATAACTCTTGGAGGTAGATGCTGACACTGACTCCATTACAGCCAGGGGAATCAAGGTTCAAAGAGTGGCCTGTCCGAAGCAGTAGGTGTCCTACATGCTTTGCAAACACTTTTCACAACTTTAAACAGTGTTTTCATCCCCCATCTATGGTAGCAATGCAACCGGCCCTGCTTCTGTGTGGCCACCCCTGTGCCGTGTACTGAGAATTCAAGTTGTTCTGACTGAAAGACTGGCAGGTGCTCCCCAGGTGGTAGGGCGGCAGGTGCTCCCCAGGTGGTAGGGCTGCAGGTGCCCTTTTCTCCCCAGGACTCTTCCATGCAGAGCTCAAGACAGCAGAGACAACAGATTCATTAACTAAATGAGTGACCCGCCACCTGCTTGCCCCGTCCAAGCTCTGCGAGGGTCTGTCTTGGGTTACGAGTGCAGGGAGCAGCCATGGAGAGGAATAGACCTTTTGAAGCCCCATGGCCTGGCGTGGCAGTATCTCTGGGCCTCCCCTACCACCTTCCCACCAGTGCTAGGGAGACAGCAAGGAGGGAAGAGTCCCACTTTGTCAATCAGGAACGCCACCTCCTGGTGCTGGCACTGGAAGAGAGTGCTGAGCCTGCCTCCGGCCCCTGAGCTCAGCCCTGTGACCCAGGCCCAGAGCCCCTGCCTTGCATACACGGTTTGTGGAGCGCTGTAATTAGCTAATGAACCATCTGAATGATATTTCTCTAGTCGTTCAACCAGCCCCTCTCCTCAGGGTGGTAATTGTATTTGAGGTTATTTTGAAATGTTGCTGTATCCAAATAGAGTTTACATCAGCAGGCAGCGTGATTAGTAATCCTGCTCTCCCTTGGTGTTTCTAAGCTGTGCTATGAACTGCCTGGTGAGTCGTGCAAAAATGGCTTCTCCAGCCACAGGACGCCCAGGGGGGCTTCTCTGCCAGAAATAACCAACCGTCTGAGAGGGGAAATAGTAAAAGTAACTTCTGGCCAGAATCCAGTTGACCTTGGTTTCGAACAGGTGTTTTCAGGAGAGGTGCACTGCTAATCTGATCATCGTCTTGAGATGTGCACTCACTCTCCTTTATCTTTACAAGAAAATGTTCTGACACTAATCTCAGACTACCTTCCTTTACCACCTTTTATGGAATTATTAGAGTGATACAGTTAAAAGCATGTACCCCTGCTTACTAAACATCTCCAAGCCTCCATTTCTTTGTCTGTAAAATGGGGATCATGGCAGTGACAGTAACAGGAGTTAACATTTTAGAGCTTATCATGTGTCAGGCACTGTTCCAAGTATTTTACATGAATTGTCTCACGTGAGCCTCAGGATAGCTCCGTGAGATAATATGATTAGGTAACATAACCGGCTACCTATGATTATCCTCACTCTTCTTGTCAGGAAACTGAGTAGTGGAGAGGGTCAGTTACTTCTCCAAGATCACTCCCCTGCAAGTAGGAGTGATCCAAATTCTGGAGACTGATTCTAGAACCTACACACTAACCACTCTGCTACTCTGCCTTTTTCATAAGGTTGTGAGGACTCAGTGACATTCACTAAAGAAATATTTACTCTGTGCTAAATACTGTCACAGGTGTTAGAGTTAAGGACAAATTCCCGCCCCCCCCCCCGCCCCCATAGATATCACATCCAAGTAGGGAAGATTATCCATTTAAAGCTTTTCGTGTAACACTCAGGAGAAGCCCAGTGCCCAGTTCCAGGTGTTAGGGCTTTAGAAGTTTCTACGTGGTATTTTAGTTATTTATATACACGTTTTAATGCTCCTGCTAGACTGTAAATTCCCTGAAGGCAAGATTAAATTCTGATTCCTTTCTATATGTTTTCTAACTCCTTACACATAGTAGGAAGTCAGTAAATATTTGTTGAATTAACAAACCTATAGATCCTGAATGTATGTGAAAGAATTGCAAAAAGTGCTTTATCCATGTAGTAATGTAAACGTTTTCAATGTAAAGTTAATCTATAGTGGTAGTTATATCTGAAATGTATTCAATAGAATTACACACCCATGTCAATTGCTAAGAGGATCAGATGAGAGGTATATAAAATGCTCTTTGAAAACTAACACACCAAATCTAAGTTACATGTCATTGGTATAAACAATACAGAGAGATTTATTATATCTCTTCTAGGCTTTCAGTGGAGCAGATGCTAATCCTAGGGCATAAAATGTCCCTAGAATGTGGATGAGAACCTACCAACCACACAAGGTAGCAGTGAGTAAATAGTGAGTATTTACACACAAGCCAATACAAGGGATTGTTTTAAGTTATTTATTTTTTTGGCTGTGTCGGGTCTTAGTTGTGGCACGTGGGATCTTTTGTTGCAGTGCATGGGCTTCTGTCTAGTTGTGGCGCATGGGCTCCAGAACACGTGGCCTCGGTAGTCGAGGCACTTGGGCTCTCTACTTGTGGCACACGGGCTTAGTTGCCCCACGGCACGTGGGATCTTAGTTCCCCAGCCAGGGATCCAACCTGCATCCCCTGCATTGGAACTCAGATTCTTAACCACTGGACCACCAGGGAAATCCCTACAAGGAATTTTTATTGGAAGAAACAAAAAGCTGTATTAGTTGTCTATCATTGTATAACATATTACCACATTTTGTGGCTTAAAACAACAGCAAACACTTATCATCTCACACAGTGTCTGTGGGTCAGAAATTTGGGAGCAGCTTAGTTGGAGGTTTCAGCTCAGTGTTTCACGCAGTCAAAATGTCTGCCAAGGGCTTGACTGGGGCAGGAGGATACAATTCCCAGGTGACTCACTCACAAGTTGGTGCTGGTTGCTGGTGGGAGGCCTCAGCTCCTCTCCATAAGGGCCTCTCCACAAAGCTGCTTGAGTGTCTTCTCAATATGGTGACTAAGGCAGAATCATCAATGTCTTTTATGTTCTTGGAAGTCACACACCCTCTCTTTCGCAATATCCTATTGGTCACGTGAGTCAGCCTTATTCAATGTGGGAGGGGACTATACAAAGGCAAGTACCAGGAGGGGATGGTCTTGGGGCCATCTTGGAGGCTGGCTACCACGAAGGGAAACTGGAGCTCAGAAATCAAGAACGGTGGCCACAGCCAGGCCTCCCTGAGACAAGAGCTAGAGGGTATCCTGGAGCCAAGACAGCTCTGGACACTTAGGTGGCAGATATCCTTAAGTCTTCACTCTTGTTCTCTGCCCTTCATGTGACTCAGTCACACCTCTGTCTTCTGCCAGTTATTTCTATGTTTCTTACTTCATGTTCCTGAAAGCAAAGCTTGAGGGTTCAGTTCATCTTTTTTTCCCAGGTCATTGCAGGTCACATACCAGCCATTGAGTTGGCTTCTGGGGACCCACTCCTAGCCCAGACATTTAGGGGAGTTAAGGTTCACATGGTCCAAAACACAGACACTTTAGCATAGAGTTTAGTCTTGCTACGATGAGCCTGGGGGGAGGTGGGGTCAGAGCTCAAGAAGCATAGTCTGCCCCGTATGGCTCTTGCTCACCAGGCACTGTGCTGGACAGATGGGCCACAGATGGGAAGAAAGAAGAAAAATAAATACAAATAAGTTGATCCTTGGCCTCTCTGTTTAACGAGGAAGACGCCCATAACCAAATAATTATAATTTGTGTATAATAAAGTATACTAGTAGTACCTGGGTCAGGTGGGGAAAGTTTTCTAAGAAGACCCTTCTGCCAGGGTCTTGAAGGATGAGATGGATAGGATCCAGATGAAGAGAAGGGAGAAGGGCATTTCTGTCAGGAAGGAACCCGTATAGGATATTTTGTGGGGAGGTGAGACTCTGCAGTGGGACTGGCAGGTGGGGTGGATGGGAGGAAAGCTGGCAAGGTCTGCTGGGGTGACACTGCGATGGGTTTGGCGGCTTAGGGAAGAGTTTGGGTTGTTCCCCGAGAGTGGTGGGAAGTTCTCAAATGTTCTGAAACAGGAATGAGGACTCCTGTGGGTGGCTCCAGGGCCTGAGGCTTCCTTCGAAGTCTTGTGTAAACACACGTGCATCCATCCCCTTCACATTCTAGATCACAGGGGGTTGTGTATGATTTGAGGAAAGCTGTAGTCTCCATTACGCAGAGACATCCGTTCTTGTGAGGAACTAATGACTGCCCCTCCGCAGGTTTCCTTTAATAGCAGCCAAATATAATTCCACAGGCATCCAAATTAAGCAAAGTTTTTTTAGCACCGAGAAGGCCACATCTGCATAATGAAAAGATGTCGTCAGAAGTCTGTGAAAAGTCTCCCTGTGGACTCCTCATCAAATAACTTGTCATCCTCCTACCAAAAAACCTCCCAACCAATTCAGAAAATAATATTTGGAAAATAACCCTTTTTAGCAGTTCAGGTCCTACCAATAAGCAGCTTACAGCAGACTCACAATTCCTATGTAAGTGAGCAAAGTCCAGAGATGCTAGTCGCAGGTTTTATTATTTAAATGTCCATGGGCCAATTTTACGTCTGGGCTTTCACTCTGTGGTTGCTTTGGTGAAGCCTGGTCCTGCGTAGGGGAACCATTATGCTGCAGAAGCTCCCAGAAGCCGCATGGCCCACGGTTAAGAGCCTGCCTCTGCAGCCAGCCTGCCTGGGCTGATGTCCTGGCTCTGACACTTTCTACTCTGTGACCTTGGGTAAGTTACTTGAGGTCTTGGCACCTCTGTTTCTCATCTGTGAAATAAGAATGGTCTTAGTCTGTTTGGGCTGCTCTAACAAAATAACAGACTCGGTAGCTTACATGAACAGAAATTTATTTCTCACAGTCCTGGAGGCTGGAATCCAACATGAAGGAGCCAGTATGATCCGTTCTAGGGGAAGCCCTCTCCATTGTTCACAACTGGTGCCTTCTCACTTTGTCCTCACGTGGTGGAAGATGGTCAGGGATCTCTCTGGACTCTCCTTCATAAGGCACTGATCCCATTTATGAGGGCTCCACCCTCATGACTTAAGCACCTCCCAAAGACCCCAACCACGACTACCATCATCTTTGGGGGTTAAGATTTCAACATATGAATTTTTTGGTGGGGGGACACAAACATTCAAACAGAATGAATTAATCCTCATGGAAGATTATGAGCATATGGCATATAGCTCCATATAAATATATGCTGTCATTATTACCCTAGTATAAATTAATTGATCTGCAACTTTTCTCCCATTAAGCTGTACCTATAAATTTTTTTTGTTTTGAGTTAGCTGTCCTAATCATAATAAATGGCACCAATCATCTGGTTGGGTTCATGGAAGAAACCATCCAATCAATCACCAAGTTCTGTTATTTTTACTCCTAAGTATATTTTGAGTCTTATCTATTTCTTTCTAGTACATATGGTACATATGGTCATTAAGCCTACAGGCTTTGGACCCAGAGTGCCTAGGTTTAAATCCCGACTCTCCATTCACCAACTGTGTGACCTTGAACAAATTTCTTTTTTTTTTTTATGTGGTACGTAGGCCTCTCACTGTTGTAGCCTCTCCCGTTGCGCAGCCCAGGCTCCGGACGCACAGGCTCAGCGGCCATGGCTCACGGGCCCAGCTGCTCCGCGGCATGTGGGATCCTCCCATACTGGAGCACGAACCCGTGTCCCCTGCATCGGCAGGCAGACTCTCAACCACTGTGCCACCAGGGAAGCCCTTGAGCAAATTTCTTAAACTCTCTGAGCCTCAGCGTTCTCTATAAAACAACAAAAGTAATGATACCTACTTCATAGGTGTTTGTGAGGATTGAATGAAATCATGCAGGTGTCTGGCACTTAGTTATACATTCAATAAAACCTAATCTTCATTAATATTATCCCCATTCTAGTCCCAGCCATACCATCTCTCACTTAGATGTTCATGTTGGCCACTTAACTAGTCCCTTGACCTCCAATCTTGCTTTCCTATGAGGCATTCTCCACATGGCAGCTAAACGATTTCCTAAAAACACAAATCTGATCGTGTCACTCATGGCTTAAAATTCTGCAAATGACTCCCATTGCCCTTGGGATAAGATCCCACACCCTAGAGAGGCCTTGCTGGTTAACACAGACCTTCACACATACTGCAGAATGACTCCTCCCTCCAGCTAACTCCTATTCATCCCACAAGGCCCAGCTGATGTGGGCCTTCCTCAAAGATGCCTTCCCAACCTTCTGGCTAGGATGGCTGTTCCTTCTTGCTGTTAACAATTGCGACTAAATTCTTATCTGTACAACTTTCGTGCCCATGGTCTAGAGTTCGTGCTGTTCACAGAAAATCCCCCGAGCTTGGTGTGGTGCCCTGTCCATAGTAACCACTCAATAAATATTTACAGAGTTGTGAATGAATGAACGGACAGATGTGGCATTCCCAGGGAACTAACCCTCTTCTGCAAGTGCCACCCTGCAGAGCCTTGATTCACTTTGCCTTCTTTTGCTCTCTGGGGCAGCGGTGGGGAAAAGGGACACACTGTTTAAAACCCAGCAGGCTGAGGACAGATTGTCCTGTCACAGAATCAGAGCAGGAAGGCCCTTTAGAGGCTGGTCATTCA
Source organism: Lipotes vexillifer (assembly GCF_000442215.2). Taxonomy (NCBI): domain Eukaryota; kingdom Metazoa; phylum Chordata; class Mammalia; order Artiodactyla; family Lipotidae; genus Lipotes; species Lipotes vexillifer. Next base: position 2,420,349 of record NW_006797481.1, on the reverse strand, counting down.
GTCCCCTTCCTTGTTAACACTGCCAGTGACCAAGAGCTCTCTCCGAACCGTTAGCACGTTCTTCCCCATCTCAATCTTAATCCCGTCTCCTTAAAAGTTCCCATCCAGGGACTTCCCTGGTGGTCCAGTGGGTAAGACTCTGTGCTCCCAATGCAGGGGGCCCGGGTTCCATACCTGGTCAGGGAACTAGATCCCGCATGCTGCGGTGAAGATCCTGCGTGCTGCAACTAAGACCCAGTGTGGCCTAGGTAAATAAATATTAAGGAAAAAAAGAAGTTCCCATCCATGTGTGAGACTTTCATTTTCTTCTGTGACTTCTGTGTTTTCCAGCTTTTACAGAGTGTATATAAATTGCTTGTGTAATTACAGAGAAAACAATAAAAATCTTTAAATTCTAATCACAAAATCTAGTTATGCTTTTTACACAAACAAGAAGGAAAAAGAGAAAGAAACCTAACTGCTGGCCTCCTCGCCCACATCAGGTTGGTAACTGAGTCCAGTGTGAGCACAGCTTGGCCTCCCTTGTCTTTGGGACCTGCCTGCTACTGGCACGGACAGTGAGCTGTTAATAACTAGCATATGCTTCTCCCAACTTTCAAATGCACATTTACCAGCCTAGCGCTGTGGGCAAGGAATGCTGTATGGACTCCTAGGGTGCTACCAGGCCTGTCCCAGAGGGTGCAGACTGCCTCACCATGTTGTAGATGCCATGAAGGCAAACACTGCCTGCTCCAGTTCCCAAGTAGGTCTTGGAACCTTGTGGCCAACCAACAGTACAGGATAGCTGGGTGGGTAAAATGAATAAAATTAATCTGGGAAACAGAGACATTTTGGAAAATCATAACAGATTTTTACAAGTGGGTTAAGATCTAGCCTCCACTGTGTAAGAACAACCCTAAAGAATGCAGAGAAAGAACAGATTAAGACATTGGATGAAATGCTTCATTTACACTTGAGTTTAAAATTTAAAACACATTTTCAAACAATGGTATATCTTGTATATTATTTATGTACTTAAAAAATAACACTAAAGGGCTTCCCTGGTGGCGCAGTGGTTGAGAGTCCGCCTGCCGATGCAGGGGACACGGGTTCGTGCCCTGGTCTGGGAAGATCCCACATGCCGCGGAGCGGCTGGGCCCGTGAGCTATGGCTGCTGAGCCTGCGCGTCCGGAGCCTGTGCTCCACAACAGGAGAGGCCACAGCAGTGAGAGGCCCGCGTACAGCAAAAAAATAAAATAAAATAACACTAAAAAACTCCAAACATAAACAGTGGAAATGCTGCTAATTATTCCTCTCTATTTACTGGGAATAATGCTTCTTTTTGTGAGTGAAGAGTGATAAAAACTAAACCAGTTTGGCCTGTCAGGGTGAAGAATGTGATCTTTAAACACAAACAATAACCCCCAAAATCATAAAACTAAAGAGGCTGAGTTGCCAGAGGGATCCACACAAAAAATGAAAAGGGCCCTTCAAATTTAACAACCTATTTTGTATAAAATGGGAATGGCTCCAGAGGAATGCCCTGAGAGATTTGTTCTCCACAGCCTCCGAAAGGGAAAGGAAAATGTGTATTTCAAGCACAGCAACAACTAAAGACCAGGTGTCCAGCGGCCAAGAGGTGGTACAGAAACACCCAAGTTGGGAAAAGCTTTGATTCTGTGAGACTTTCTCAAATCTGCTCAACCCTCCCGGAAGGCAGGGGAACCCTGTGTCTCTCTACTTTACCTTTGTATTTCAGTCCCTAACACACAGCAGTAGGTGCTTAATAAATATGACGGTCCTGGTTCAAGAGCAAGGAGAGATCTGACAACGTGGCAATAATAACGTATCACATTCTACAGTTAAGCATGATTAAAAAAAAAAATGTATTGGTGTATAGTTGATTTACAATGTTGTGTCAGTTTCAGGTGTACAGCAAAGTGAATCAGTTATACATATACCTATATCCACTCTTTTTTAGATTCTTTTCCCATATAGGCCATTACAGAGTATTGAGTAGAGTTCCCTGTGCTATAAAGTAGGTCCTTATTAGTTATTTATTTTATATATAGTAGTGTGTATATGTCAATCCCAATCTCCCAATTTATCTCTCCCCCACTTTCGCCCCTGGTAACCATAAGTTTGTTTTCTGCATCTGTGATTCTATTTCTCTTTTGTAAATAAGCCCACTTGTACCATTTTTTATATTCCACATATAAGCAATAGCATATGATATTTGTCCTTCTCTGTCTGACTTACTTCACTAGTATGGCAATTTCCAAGTCCATCCATTGCTGCAATGGCATTAATGCAGCAAATAATGCTGCAAATGGCATTATTTCAGCAGTTAACGATGATTAATGTCGTTTCATTTCCATCTCATCTCTGGGCAGCAGGACTACAGATGTTCTATTTTCTATTTTTCTGCATTGTCTGAGTATGTTTTGTGAAAAGAAAGTAATATAATTATTTGCCTATTGGGAAAAAGTAATTCTCTTAACCATCATCACCAATTTCTTGACCCCTTTTGGAACAAGGTTGGGAATTCATTCTTCCATAGATTAGAATTCAATACAAGGACAAAGTGAATACATTCACTCCATCAATAAATTTATTCAGCACCAACTTGTGGTAACAATTTAGGTAGGCATGGGGAATACGTATGCTTAAAAACCACCAGGTTATGGCCTAAGAGGGAGTCAGACATTAAACACATACTTCTACTAACAAGGTCCAGTTGCAACTCTGACAACTGCAGTGTGGAAGGTACCTGGAGCCAGGAGCACCTGTGTCTCCGGGATCAGTCCCCTGCCTAGGCCCAGCTTTCCTCTTCCTCTTTCCCCTCCCAGAAGGCCCTACCTCCCTCTTCCACCTATTCAAACTTGTCCTTGCTTCAGAATCCTGCTCAACTCTCCAGTTCCTGCTCAAGGCCTCCCTGATGGCTGAGGCCCACCTTCCTCCCTCCTCTCAGCATCTCTCTCAGCTTGTGCTAAGTCAGATACTGCCTTGAGGGTCACACAACTCACTAGTAGTTGTATTAGTCAGGGTTCTCCAGAGAAAGAGAAAAACAGAGTCTATCTATCTATCTAATCTATCTATCTATCACAAGGCAGAGGAGAAATGGAGAGAGAAAGAGATATTTATTTTAAGGAATTGATTCACACAATTGCGGAAGGGCAAGTCCAAAAGCTTCACGGTAGGCCAGCAGGCTGGGCACCCAGGAAAGAGTTTTAGTCCAAGTCCAAAGGCAGTCTGCTGGCAGAACTCCCTTTTGCTCAGAGGACATCAGTTTTTGTTCTGATTAAGGCCTTCAAGGATTAGATAAGGTCCACTCACATTATGGAGGGCAATCTGCTTAACTCAAAGTCCACTATTTTTAAAACTTCATCTCATCCAAAATACATCTTTACATAAACATCCAAAATAATGTTTGACCAAGTATCCGGGCACCATGGCCCAGCCAAGTTGACACATACAATTAACCATCACAGTAGCCTTATTTCCCTAACTAGAGTCTACCATCTTGGAAGGCACAGGTCAGCTTTTTTTTTTTTTTTTTTTTTTTTGGGGTACGCGGGCCTCTCACTGTTGTGGCCTCTCCCGTTGCGGAGCACAGGCTCCGGACGCGCAGGCTCAGCGGCCATGGCTCACAGGCCCAGCCGCTCCGCGGCATGTGGGATCTTTCCGGACGGGGGCACGAAGCTGTGTCCCCTGCATCGGCAGGCAGACTCTCAACCACTGTGCCACCAGGGAAGACCCACAGGTCAGCTCTCGCATGTCTGTATCTTCCCACGGGGCCAAGCTCAGGGATTATTGTCAGGAGGTGTTCCATAAATCTCCAAAAAATGGAAGAATAGAACAGCAAGACTTGATAGACCCTCTGGAAGCAACCCTATGCACCTTCTGGAAACAATAGGGGATGTGTGACCAACATCTGCTTAATCCCCAGAGTGCAAAACACGTGGCTGCAGAGAAACCAGAAGCATAACCCGGATCCTTTCTCTGTTCTGAAAACAGCTCTTCAGACATACTCAGTTATACCTTCCAAGATAATGACAGATTGAGACAGAACTGGCTGTTCATTTGAGTTTGAACTCAGCACAGCCCTAGCCGGTGAAGAAAGAACAAAAGAACAACACAAAAGCATGCTGTGGCCTAGGGAGGAATTTCTGAACCTGGTCTGTGACTGTCTTTTTAGGACTTATGTACCTGTTTCAAGCCTCACCTTTCTCCTAAACCTGTTCCGAATTCAAGCAACAAGCTCCCACCTCTTATGCTCCCTCCCGGCCCCCACCAACTTTGATCAGCCCCCTGGAGATAAACCAGGCTCAAAGGAGGGGCCCAGTGCTTTCTCAGACGATTCCCAGTCCAAGCTCCAATGTGCAATTCTAAACCTAGAATCTAGTTTCCAGGCTTCCCCTTGGCTCCTGAGCAGCCTCTTGCTTAGGCTGGAGAAGGAAGAAATCTCAAACAGCTGGAGAGGTGGTAGTTCTTCAAGCCATCCTCAGGGCCAGTCCTCATCTTCGTGTGCCCCAGTTATCTGACACCCCTTTAAAATTCCATCTTTCTGCTTCTGTAAAAACCCTTTTCATTCCTCCTCAGTTTCAGCAGAAAAATGGGCAAAGATAGCTACAGGCTTTTCAAAGAAAGGGAATACCAAATATCCCTTAAACAGATGAAAAGATGCTCAATTATGCTCATAATAATAGAAATGCAAATTAAAAATACAAAGCGAATATATCAGATTGGCAAAGATTAGGAAGCTAGGTACACAGTCAGGTAAGATTATGGGGAAACAGGCGCTGTGAACAGGGCTTGTGCAAGGCTGACCTTTTCTGACCTCTTTGGAGAGCAATTTGGTAAAACAACTAAAATTTTAAAAATGCACTGGTTCGATGACCAAGCACTTTCACCTCCAGGTATTAATAGATGTACATTCATGCAAAATGATGTGTGCTGGAGAATATACGTTGTGGCATTGTTTGTAATAGCAGAAGGCTGGGAACTATCTAAATGTTTATTAAGAGAGGACCAGTTAAATAAATTATAGACTGTTGTACAGCCACTTAAGGGAATAAAGAAGGTCTGTGTGGACTGATATGGACTGATATTTCACAGGGTATTAAGTGAAAAGAGTAAAGAGGATGCCAGTGCACATGATGTTCTAGTATTTGTGTGTGGGAAGAATGCACATACATGCTGAGAGATGTATGGCAGAATACCCAGTAACCTGGGATTACTGGTTGCGGGCACCTGGGAGCAGCGGACTGGGAGGCTTGGGAACATTAGAGGAAAGGAGATTTATTTTTTTCTGAGTACTGTTACGGGTTGAATTGTGACCCACAAAATTCATTTGTTGAAGTCCTTACCCTCAGTATCTCAAAATGAGACCTTATTTGGTAATAGGGTCATTGCAGAGGTAATTAGTTAACATGAAGTCATACAGGAGTGGTGTGGGCCCCTAATCCAATGAGCCATGTATCTTTATACAAAGGGGAAATTTGGAAACAGACAGGCACACAGGGAGAACATGGTGAAGATGAAGACAGAGATTGAAGTGATTCTCGGAAAACCGCTAGAAGCCAGGAGAGAGGCATGAGAACAGATTTTTTTCCCTTGCAGTTCTTAGAAGGCACCACCCCTGCAGACACCTTGATCTTGGACCTCTCTAGCTTCCAAAACTATGAGACAATGCATTTCCATTGTTTTAAACCAACCAGTCTGTGGTACTTTGTTACAGCAGCCTTGGCAAATGAATACAGTATCCTTCAGTACATTTTGAGCTCTGCATCATGCATGTATATTACTGATTAAATTTTTTTTTTCCCAACATAAATGTCCTTTCCTCCCCAAAGCTTTGCCAGACTCACCAGTCTGGGGTGATTTCTCTGTCTTTTGACCTCTGAGAACATCTTATTCTCTGCAATAACATTTACCATTTTGTGATATGATTTAACTGTTCATGGGGTTCTCACCTCCACAAAAGAGGCTGAGCCGACATTTCATCCATCATTATAGTCCTAGAGACTGGCCCTCAAATGTTTGCTGGACTGAATGAATAAATAGATAACTAGTCATTTTTCACTCCCTTCCTCCATTTCTATTACTATTCATTGATTTTTGGCTTGATAAACTATCAATTCATTGATGATTAGTCAGGGTGACATCACTGAAAGATTTGGAGGATTTGATAGGTGAAAGGAAGAAAACCTCATTTAAAAACATATCCAAATGAGTTGAGAGTTTAGTACTTTTCAGGGAAGACAATTCCAATTGGTTCTGACATCTATCTACCATTGAGGACCATTTGTGTTGGGGAAGTGTTTGTTTGGGACTCCATACTGGTCGTCGACTGAAGACGATTTGTGATAGATCTGTCTTTTGGGGTGTGTATATTCCATCTGTGTGATTGGTATCTTTGTTGTCTTGTGTAAAATGGGAAATTCAGGTTCAATTCATTTAAAAAATTTTAGCTATAAAATTATTACTAAAGAAAAAGAAAGATGATTTTTTTTTTAAACCAATGTATGGCAACAGTGTTCTCTAGACTCCTGAGAAAACTGATCAACATAAAAACTCTTTGAAATTTCAAGACTGATTCTTTTTGTATATGCAGTTAGAGAACGCTAGCTTGATAAAATGCTGTTTTCAGAATTCTGACCCTGAGAGAACAAAAATACGCCTAGGAAAATGCTTGAGGTTAACTCTTTTTTGGGGGGGGGCCGGGAGATACACAGGCCTCTCACCGCTGCGGCCTCTCCTGTTGCAGAGCACAGGTTCCAGACATGCAGGCTCAGCGGCCACGGCTCACGGGCCCAGCCGCTCCGCGGCATGTGGGATCCTCCCGGACTGGGGCACGAACCCATGTCCCCTGCATCAGCAGGCGGACTCTCAACTACTGCACCACCAGGGAAGCCCAAGGTTAACTCTTATCGTGTCCTTGAAATACAAACACAGGCCACTTTGCCTGGGGCTTCAGCCTAGGGTTAATTAGTAAAACTTCAAGCCAAAAAATGGGGGGAAGAAAAAGAAGCCTTTTAAAATTGCGTTTGTAAATTTGACTATTCTGACTGTTAGTCATAAACTAATAAGTTTAATTGCAAGGCCTAATTCATGAAATGTAAAAAGATAAAACAATGAGATCTCTGTTTGTCTGGTTGTACATATGTCTCAATATGTGTCTTTATCTGTGGTTAATTTGTAAAGAGCTCTATTTAATTTGCTTTAAAAAAAAATTAGTGGTTACATATCAAACAAATCTAAATTTACCTACTTTTTGTCTTCTTGCAGACCAAGAGGGAAACTAAAGATGTTCGGGTTTCTTTTTTTTTTTTTTTATGTGGTACGCAGGCCTCTCAATGTTGTGGCCTCTCCCTTTGCGGAGCACAGGCTCCGGACGCACAGGCTCAGTGGCCATGGCTCACGGGCCCCGCCTCTCCGCGGCATGTGGGACCCTCCCGGACCGGGGCACAAACCCGTGTCTCCTGCATCTGCAGGCGGACTCTCAACCACTGTGCCACCAGGGAAGCCCTGTTCGGGTTTCTTAAACACACGTCTTATACCACATTAAAGAGAAATTGCACTATGAAAAAATGTATGCTTTATAAAAAAATTTTTAATTAATTAATTTATGTTTGGTTGCGTTGGGTCTTCGTTGCTGCATGTGGGCTTTTCTTTAGTTGTGGCGAGCGGGGGCTGTTCTTCGTTGTGGTGCGCAGGCTTCTCATTGCAGTGGCTTCTCTTGTTGTGGAGCACAGGCTCTAGGTACACGGGCTTCAGTAATTGTGGCACGTGGGCTCAGTAGTTGTGGCACACAGGCTTAGTTGCTCCACGGCATGTGGGATCTTCCTGGACCAGGGCTCGAACCCATGTCCCCTGCATTGGCAGGTGGTTTCTTAACCACTGCACCACCAGGGAAGCTCAAAATGTATGCTTTTAGAGGTTATGGAATATGTTCTTAAGTTTGCCAATCAGAAAATACTGATATAACAAATAGTTCAATTACCTGTTTCTTGGCTTTGTTAAGGTTTTCAAGGGTTAAAACTGTAATATGTAAAAATGATAAGGGAAACATTTCAGTGTATAAAGCAAGTAGGATATGTGTTGTCAGCGAAGAAAACGTATAAAGAATGGAGATATTTTTGCTGAGGAAAAATGATGATAAAAATTTTGTCCTACAGTTGGCTGGGTGGGAAAAAACAGACAAATTTGTATGGATCCAAAAAGTGATAAAGCCTTCCCTGGTGGCGCAGTGGTTGAGAATCCACCTGCCGATGCAGGGAACACGGGTTCGTGCCCCAGTCCGGGAGGATCCCACATGCTGCGGAGCGGCTGGGCCCGTGAGCCGTGGCCGCTGAGCCTGTGCGTCTGGAGCCTGTGCTCCGCAACGGGAGAGGCCACGACAGTGAGAGGCCCGCGTGCTGCAAAAAAACAAAAAAAACCAAAAAACACAAAAAGTGATAAAAGGTTTTTGGAAAAGGAACTTTGAGAAAAGAATTTTGTATGTTGTCAGGATTAAGATTAGACTGAATTTAATTAGGTAAATGAATTTTGTTATTAACAGTAAATTGGTACAAGACTAAATGTGGTTTTCTCTCTCTGTTAAGAAAAATTTTTTTTCTAAACCAATTAGGATTATTTGGTATGTTTAATTATATGGAAAACATTTGATAACTTTCAGATCATACTGTTGAACTGGGTAAGCAGTTAAAAAAAAATTCTGACTGAACGCTATTGTTTTGTTTCTAATCATACTTTGGACCCTGATTTTCAGGATGGAAAAAATTGTCCAGTGGAGTTGTCACAGAGTATAACTACTCATGATGTGTATCACTGCTGGCTCTAAGTTTACTACTTAAAGCACATGTACAATGTTTGTGTGAGAATTGGATATAAATGGTAAAGTGTATGGTCTATAAAGCATTTCCCGATTAACATACCTCTGAGTCTGTTCATGATATCTGATTAGTTTTCCCTCAATGTGGACAACTAGGCAAATATACAAACAAAAAGAGGCCTAGCACCGAGGGACGTGAATGGATCCAGAGCAGGCAACTGAGCCACTCTGGAAAAATATATTACGTATCAGTGCTTTCTATGGAAAGAGTTACAATTAAAAGGGGGAAATGATGGAGGAAATTTTCACATATTGAGGTACGGGGAAGTCATTCTGGCTTATACATGATTTAATTTGAACTTCAGGCAAACCAAAACAGCCTGTTTATGGCCTATTAAACATACATTGTACATCTGCTTTAACCATTAAGAAAAAATACATTCAGGGGCTTCCCTCATGGCGCAGTGGTTGAGAGTCCGCCTGCCGCAGGGGGCGCAGGTTCGTGCCCCAGTCCGGGAAGATCCCACATGCCGCAGAGCGGCTGGGCCCATGAAGCATGGCCGCTGAGCCTGCGCGTCCAGAGCCTGTGCTCCGCAATGGGAGAGGCCACAACAGCGAGAGGCCCGCATACCACAAAAAAAAAGAAAGAAAGAAAGAAAGAAAAAATACACTCAGAGAATAATACAAAGATGCATCTTGATTATTATCTTCATTGTAAAATGTCTACAGATTTTCACGTGTTTGTCCAGGTACTATGAAAAGGAATCAAGGAGAGAGGTAATGTTCTCATAATACAAAATATGGATGCTAAGCATGGAGCTCGAGATTATTTCCAATTCTGTCTATCCCCCAAATTAGGCAGGACTACGCCCCACTTCAGCAAGAAGTAGCCAAGAGCGGTCGTCGCCCCATTCCCTCAAACAGTTGGGGAAAATTGAAACAGAAATGGAACTAAACCCGAGCTCCTCTGCCAACCCAGAGGGATGACTAACCCTCTACCCAAAACCTTCTTCCCTTCTTGTTCTGTACCCGTCCCTCCTGAAGACTGAGGAGTATCAAAGAAAAGAGGGCATTGAAACGGAGCAGGACCCTATGCCCCCCATGTCCTCTGCCTGCCTTTTGTCTGCGGAAAAACTTTAGCCAAAGAATAAGCTTAATCAGAGAAGTGAAAAAATGCAGAAACAGAGGAAAACAGTCAAAGGAGACCAAATCATAATAGTTTAGTCATTAAACATAGTCAAGGACCTTTAGTTCCTCCTTAAGGGCTGCAGATAACATTCTGAGCCACATCCTGTGAGCTGTCATAAGTGCTGAAACCCTCACCAGGTGGAAGAAGTGAACTGCATGGTGACCAGGCTGTAGCCACGGCATAAGCTGCCACAATTCTGAGAATTGGCCTCAAAGAAATGGAAACAAACCGAACCTGGAACTGAAGATTAACTGTACCTAAAACAATCGAGATGACGCTGGTCAGACCACTGATGACCAAATTTCAAGATGACTGTCAGAGCTGGCTGTGCTGTTTCTGCATGCAGCCCCCTCCGTCTGTCTATAGATGCTCTTGTCCACTGATTGTCGGGGGAGGGGGGAGTCGGCCTTTGGACAGGCATCCGCCTTCCCCACTGCTTGCCGGCATCCAAAATAAAGCAAACTTTCCTTTCCACCAACCTGGCCTCTTTATTGGCTTTTGAGTAGTGAGCAGCCGGACCCCACTTTTGGTTACAGGTTGATTCCTGCCTGGTGGGGAGATGAGGAATCAAGAAATTCTACCTCCCTGCATGGCTGTGCGTGATGAGGGACAAATGAAACAATTGGTCAATCATGCTCCAAAGGGTGGTTCTTATTATGGATTACAGAAGCAACATTTGGGTTAGACAATAAAGACTGATAGTATGGCTGCTGTATTGGTTTCCTAGGGCTGCCTTAACAAAGTATTACAAACTGGGTAGCTTAAAACAACAGAAATTTATTGTCTCTGGGGAGGATCCTTCCTTGCCTCTCCCAGCTTCTGGTGTTTGCTGGCAATCCTTGGCTTGTCGGTGCATCACTCCAATTTCTGCATCACATGGTGTTTCCCCTGCGTGTGTGTGTGTGTGTGGCCACATTTTCCTCCTCTTATAAGGACACCTGTCATCGGATTAGGGTCCTCCCTAATCAAGTATGACCTCATCTTAACTTGAACACATCTGCAAAGTAAGGTCACATTCTGAGGTTCTGGGTAGATATGAATTTGGGGGGAGCACTATCCAACCTAGCACAGCTGCTCAGCTGGGACTCACTGAGGATGGAGAAGCAGCAAAAGGCAAAGGTGTGTTTAACCTTGTAATTAAGCACAGGCCATGGAATCAGACAGATTTCATTTCAGATCCTTATTCTACCTGCTGATCAGCCATGTGAACTTGGGCAAGTTACTCAATATCTCTAAACCCGTTTCCTCCTCTGTGCAATGGGCTTAATGCATCCTAGAACTGCTGCGTGAAATAAATAAGATCAGGTCCTGGTGTGCTTAGCACTGTGCCTGATATTTTTAAAAACTTAGCTTTTGGGACTTCCCTGGTGGTCCAGTGGTTAAGACTTCGCTTTCCAATGCAGCGGGTGTGGGTTTGATCCCTGGTCAGGGAGCTAAGAGCCCACTTGCCTCGTGGCCAAAAAACCAAAACATAAAATAGAAGCAATATTGTAACAAATTCAATAAGGACTTTAAAAATTGTCCACATCAAAAAAAAAATCTTTAAAATAAAATTAGCTTTTAACACTAGCGTCCCCATTTCCACGGCTCCTGCCATCCTTTCAGGGAAGAACACAGACCGTTAGATAGCAAAGCAGAGTAGTTTATGATTAAAGGCCCAGATGCCTGGAACAGGATGTGCCTGGAACAGGATGTACCTGCCACAGGAGGTCAGAGAGCACAGGGCGGCAGGGCTGGAGCAGGCACAGACTATAACTTTTAATAACAAACAGATGCATAGTTAGTGCTGAAATCTGAAACTCTGAGCTAAGCCATATTGATTTTCCCCTCCCCCTCCCCAGGGTGTATATCTAGAGCTTATCATTGAGGTCTACACAGCATAACCAGACCAGACATCTCCTATTCATCTCTCTGCTCTACCACCTACTGCCTGTGGCCCCTCCCAATGAACTTGACCATCAAGACATTCAAAAGAGGCCAGAGCTTCCATCCAGGTGGGCCTGGATGCATGCTGCAGTGTTCCCAGCATCTAGGTCCTTCATTCCTGAAAGGGGATCACAGCCTCCATCACAAAGATTAAATGAGATTATCCACATAAAGCTCGTAACACAGTACCTGGCACGCAGTAAATGCTTAATAAGTGGTCACCATTACAATTGTTGTTGTTTTTCTAACTGTTATTTGCCAGGCACTGTGCTACAGGCTGGGGACTCAGTGTTGATCAAGATTCTGCTCCTGCCCTTAAGAAACTCAATCCATAGCAAATCAGACCATCAAGCAAGCAATTGTAATGCAGTGCACTTGATAGGGTGTCACAGGATTTGTACGGGAGCATCCAGAAGGGACACATGACCCAGACTAGGAAGGCAAAGGGAAGTGATGCCCAAGGTGATACCTGGAGGTGGAGAGGAAGGAGTCAGCCAGGCAAAGGGAGTGGGAGGCGTCGGGGGCGGGGAAGAGGGTTGAGGAAGCAGCGTGTGCGTGATGCAGTCCAGCAGGGCCAGCACGGAGTGGGCGCCAGGAAGAGGGCGAGGAGGGTCTGACATACACCAGGGCAAGGAGTGTTGGACTTGGATATAAAGAGGGCCATGGGGAGCCATGAAAGCGTACTAACCAGAGAAGGGACACGGCCCATTTGTGCTTGAAAAAAGTCACTCCGGCCACCATTTGGTCAATGGATTGAACATGGACAACATTAGAGGCTGTTTCCAGGGTCCAGTTGAGAGATAAGGATGATCTGGACCAGGGTGGTGACACTGAAGAAAGAGAAGGGTACCCAAGGTCAAGGAATACTGAGGTGGTGGAATCTACAGACTTGGTGACGATTGGATGGTAAGAGAGAAAGGGAAATTCAGGGTCGTGTTTAAGCTTCTGATATGGGCAAGTGAATTCCAGAAGGCCTGGTGTCTTAGTCCATTCAGGCTGCTATAACAGAATAACACAGACTGGGTGGCTTACATACAACAGAAATTTATTTCTCACCGTTCTGGAGGCTGGGAATTCCAAGATCAAGGCACCAGCTGATTCGGTATCTGGTAGGAGCCAGAGGAACAGCTGTATTCTCACTGTGCCTTCACATGGTGGAAGCAAGCAGTGAGAGAGATCTCTGGGGTGTTTTTTATAACAGCACTAAACCCATTCATAAGGGCTCCATCCTCATGACCTAATCACCTCTGAAAGGACCCGCCTCCAAATAGCATCACACTGGGGATTATGTTTCAACATATGAATTTTGGAGGGACACAAACATTCAGTCTATAGCCCCTGGGGAATGTGTGTCCTAAGACCTAGGAGAAAAAAAGCCACCAAGGACAGACATGCCCCTCATTATTCAGCATGGCTCAAAGGAGCTTCTTCCAGGCAGTTCTCCAAGACTTACAGCTCCATTTTAGACAAATCCACTTGAAGCCCCCGTGGAATATAACTCGCAGAAGCAGCTATGTTAATCCCAGAGGAACCTGCCTCCTCTCTGCTCCTGTCTAGCAAATCTAACAAATAAACAAAACACCAGCAAAGAATGCTCTCAGTGTTTAAGCGTAGTTGTAGTGGAAAACAAATTGAGCAAAGGAAGAAGACAAAGATAAAAATTCACTTTGGAATCAATCTTCAATAAACATCAATATTTATTGAATATGAACTCTGGGCCCAGCCTTGTGCTCAGGGTTTCAGAAATAAGGAAGAATAAGAGAGCCACTGACTAGTGCATTTGAGGGTCTAGCTCCTTCAATAGTAATACTTCTTACGGTAAATTACTGCACTGGCATTTGGGTTTATACCCCATTCTCGTGTGTTTGGTGACCCAAGTCAGTCCCTGGGGCTTAATCATCTCTGTGTTTTCACAAAACTGAGTTTTTGTCCTTTAAAGCTGATTAAGTAGACCTATGTAAGTGAGAATCATTCCATTGGAAGTGATTGGCAGGCCTCTCTAGCATTTGCTCCAAAAGGAGTAATTTGAGGGCGGGAAGACACAAAAGGTGTTGTCTCTGAGGGCTCCAGAGTATTCTCTGCATTTGAGTTGGAAAGCTGGGCCCAATATTAGCCCAAGACAACTTCTCAAAATGTTTCTGGCTAAGGGAATGAGTCTGTGTGCCTAAGGATCTAAAATGGGACCCCCCCCAAACATTCTGCCTCTGGGGGCGCACTCTCTCTCCCAGAGGAATTGAGGTGCTTGGCTGTTACAAGTGCAACCCACCACTGAATTAATCAAACAAAATTTTTTCCTGATTTGAATTCTCCCCTACTTTCCAAATGAAGGTCAAATTAAGATAGCAAGAACCAACTTCCACCATTAAAAAGACCCAAACCCAAAAGAATATTTTTTTTTCTTTAAAGTTGTTCAATGCAATGATAGTTTCTACATTTGAGATTTGAGGTTCAGGAGCATAAAACCATGAGCTGATGCAGTCTTTCTTTAGGTTTCAAAAGAAGGGCAGGTGAGTTTCCATTTGTACTTCCATTTTCTCCCTGGCTTGGTGATGGTGTCGGATCAACATTCCAGAGCTCCTTCCGGACGGCCCTTAAGCCTATGGAAAAAAGTGACTGAAACGTAACGGAGGGACGCCAATATCCTGGAGTATCAGTATATGGGGATGCAAAGGGGAGGTGGGACAAACTCGAGTTTAAATCCAGCGACTTTAAAGGTTAACGATGACTTTGTTTTTATACGAAGGAGCCAGTCCCGGGAACACCCACGCGGCTCCAAGAAGAGGGAACGAGTCTGAAAACCGAAACCGGCCCAGGACACACAGACGATGTCCCCGGGGCTCGCTAGTCCTGCCGGCCGGCGGCACGCGAACTCCGCGGATGCACAGGGCCCGCCCCAGGGCCATCTCGGCCGGGGTATCCCCGCCGGGGAAGCTGGGGCTGGGGAGGAGGTGGAGGGGTGGAGGAGGGGCAGCCTGGCCGAGGCCCCGCCCACGCCCTGCCCACGCCCCGCCCCGCCACGATTATAGCTGATGACTCAGGGCGGAGCTCCACATCCAAGCGGCGCCGCCGCCAACTTATCTGGATGGGACCAGAAGTTTCTAGCCGGCCAGTTGCTACCTCCCTTTATCTCCTCCTTCCCCTTTGGCAGCGAGGAGGCTAGTTCCAGACGCTTCCAGCCCTCTCCGGCCACGTCACCCCCTCCTTTAATTCATAAAGGTGCCCGGCGCCGGCTTCCCGGACACGTCGGCCGCGCGCACGACTCTAGCTCCGGCCGCGGCTAGCGAGCGACTCTGCACCTGGAGGTCCGGCACCCCGCGACCCCGTGACCCGGCACCCCGCGATCCGGCACCCCGGCGGCCGCCCCCCTGGGCCGACCCCCACCCAGCATGAGCGCTGCCACCCACTCGCCCATGGTGCAGATGGCGTCCGGCAGTGGCGCCGGCGACCGCGACCCCCTGCCCCCTGGCTGGGAAATCAAGATCGACCCGCAGACCGGCTGGCCCTTCTTCGTGGACCACAATAGCCGTACCACGACGTGGAACGACCCGCGCGTGCCCCCTGAGGTCCCCAAGGTGAGCAGGGCCCACGCCGCAGGCCGCCGGCTCAGCGGCCCCCCCCTCGACGGCCAGGGGTCGGCACAGGGCTGTAGGGGACGGCTGGACTGGGCCGGGCTGCGGGGACGCGAGGCGCCAGGTGCCCGCCGGCCGTAGCCCGCCTGAGCCGGTGCCCCGGAGGTCAGTGAAGGCCACCTGGGACGCACAGACCCCCCCAGAAGGATACCAGCTCTCAGGGGGTCGGCCTGCTGCCCCCCCCGCACGAGCCCCCTCCCGTGGCCGGCGTCGGGGCGAGGGGGAGGTCCCGGAGAGGACTGTCCTCCCTGGGCCGCGTTTGGTTTCCGGGGGTCGGGCGGGAAGTGGGACCCGCGCGGTGGCGCCGGGTCCGGCCCGCCGGCTCGATTCGAGGGGCCGTGGGCCAGGAGACGAGGGGAGGCCGGCCTGGTCAGCATCGGAGGCCCAGGCCAGGCCCCGCCGCGGCCTCCGCCCGGCTTCCAGAGCCGAAATCCTGGTTTCACCCTGCTGACCGAACTTCGGCGGACGCCGGGGGGCCATTGGCAAGCTGGGGTGGGGGTGTTTTAGGGTCTGTTAGGAATTTTACCTGCTAAAGTTCCTGAATTCGATTGAAGGTGTCTTGACTTCACCCTCCCATCTCAGGCACAGAGTGACTCAGGAGACTGGATGTAAATTCATTCCTTTTTTTTTCCCCCATTCTGTATTTGAAATTAAAATTGTATTATTGGTTGAAACTGTTTTCACTAAGAATATATTCTAGTATGACTTGTTAAAAACAAGATGCTGTTCTTCCAGGCAGTTTCTGAACTAAAGATGTGGGACTGTCTCCTAGTTGGCTATTGCCTTAGACATTGCCTCACACTGGCAAGAAAGAAACTTTTTTTTTTTTTTAAATGGCAATACATTCCCTTCCTTGTTATGTTACTAAAATACCTAAGATTTGTTTCTAATACACAAATAACTGTGTAGTAATACTTTTGTATTAGAAGGATGCCTCACTTACATATATGCAGGGATAAATACTACTTAATCCTTAGAAGCATGAAAATTTGAAAATAGGAACTTGGAATGAGTCTGTTAACTTAAAAAATTATGACTAATCGTACTACTCTTGTAATTTTCTATAAATTTGAGCTTTTTCAAAATATAAAGCTTGGCAAAAAGAAATATACTTAAAGGGTAGTGTTACGTTGTCTGGGCAAAATAAAAATAAAAGTCAGAGAGCTGGTAAGTTATTTTGAAGATTTAAAAATTCACAAAATTAAAAATGCTTTATAAATCATTATTTTAGAAGAAAGATCTGTGTTATCCACCTTCATTTTTATGCAGTTTTTTCTTAAAAATATTTATAAGACTGGTGCCCAACAGTGAGACATTGTAAATTCAGCAGCTTACATTTATAAGAAATTAATTGTATATTTATTTCTGAAAATTAGTACCAGAGGCTATAATTAGCTGGGATGGGCATAACCATATATACTTTGCTTGTCTGTTCAGCCCATTATTGAGTGAAACTGATGCTCATTTCAAACCAGCTCTGTTACTGCAGCCTGCAAGGATGTAGATCTTTACTGTGGGCAAAAAAACACAAAAAAACAAAAAAAGTATCATTTTGAGGCTTCCTTCCTATAGAGACAGGGACGGTGAGAATCCGCTGGCATCCTTGGTGGTGAGTGAAGATCAAGTTTGAACATATCCACTGTGAGTGCAGTGTTAAGTCCCACCTTGCTGGCACTTTGTTTTCAACATGAAACTCACTCAGCACGTTGAGATCTTTGTGCATCTGTGCAGTGGATGGGTTAGGCTGTGGTTTTATAAACTTCTTCAAGGGGGAAGAAAACAGGTTGAGTTACTATTATTGTTCTCGACAAGTAGAAAATACGAGCTACTAAATCAGAAGTCTGATGCCGGAAAAGTTGATTTGAAAATTTAACAGTCAGAATTTTAAAGTGGAAAGGTCTTTAAAGACCTTTTACCCCAGCCTCTATTTTTCTGAGAAAGAAACCCAGAGAGGGGCTTCGCTGGTGGCGTAGTGGTTAAGAATCCGCCTGACAATGCAGGGGACACGGGTTTGAGCCCTGGTCCGGGAAGATCCCACATGCCTTGGAGCAGCTAAGCCCGTGCGCCACAACTACTGAGCCTGCCCTCTAGAGCCCGTGAGCCACAACTACGGAGCCCACGTAATAAATAAATTTATTAAAAAAACGCAAAAAAACCAAAAAACAACCCAGAGAGTTCAAGTGTGTTTCCAGAGGCCACTCAGCTAGTACCAAGAGCAAAGAGAGAACTACACTGAAAAGTCGATAAGAGGCAGTGTATCTGTTCAGAGGTCTTAAATTTTTACGAAACTATGAAGTGTGCAGGCTGGAATACTTGATAATTTTTGTATCCTCCCAACCATCAAGTATTGGGTGGCTGACTTCTGTTCTGTGACTACTTAGGTGGTGATGGCTGGATGTGATCAACTCAAGAAAAGAGCTCTCTTTACCAAATTAATTACTTGAGATTTCTCAGCATGGTACCAAAACATAGGGAGAAAACGAACATTCAGTTCATTAGCTCTGGGCTTCATTGCTTTCAAGACTGTGCTTTGATATACACAGAACATCTATGTGACTAATTCACTTTCACTTATATGAATGACACCTTACTCCAGAGTAAATACAATGGAAAATCCTTCACTGTTACTTTATATTCGAAATTTGGTTTCTTAATGTGGAATGAGAAAAGGGCTCTGGCAGAAAACAAAGGGTGATTTTAGAGGAACTGAGCTAAGAGGACCCTCTGAGCATCCTTACTTTCAAGAGGGGATGCTGTCAATCAATAAAGAGCTATTCGGGCTTCCCTGGTGGCGCAGTGGTTGGGAGTCCGCCTGCCGATGCAGGGGACACGGGTTCATGCCCTGGTCCGGGAGGATCCCGCATGCCGTGGAGCGGCTGGGCCCGTGAGCCATGGCCGCTGAGCCTGCGCGTCCGGAGCCTGTGCTCCGCAACGGGAGAGGCCACAGCGGTGAGAGGCCCGCGTACTGCAAAAAAATAGAAAATAAAAAAATAAAGAGCTATTCATTGAGCATGAAAAACAGAGAAAGCCCTCTTCTGGAGAAGACAGCTTCTGGGTGTTTACAGTTTAACCATGTAGGTACAGAAATGGCTTTCGTGGAAAGAAGAAAAAGATTAGAACTTTGGTTTAGTCTTATCCTCTGTTGTCTTACGATTGATCCTCTCTCATTCCCCTGAGGTGGTTAGAGTGACTTTTCATCCCATTTTTACAGAGGCGGCAACTGAAAGCAAGTGTCTTGCCCTTCATTGCAGAGGCAGGACAGCTAGAGGCAAAGGCTTTGGACTTAATCCAGCTCCACTCTGAGCAACTGAACCTGCAGTCTTCCCGGATATCAATTTTCTGCACACGTGGGCTTCCCACTAATCTCCTGGCAATTTCATACCAGTCCAGGCCCCATCTCTGGCAGAGGGCTTGACGTCCACTTTGGAATCAGGGGATGTACAGTTTCTGTGCAGCCACTCCTCCAGGCTCTCTTGCTAAATAAACAGAGGCCAGATATTTTGGAGTGTGGCGCTGTGCTGCTGCCTCACAAACCTTCCTGTGACCAGAGAGAGACCCTCCTCCCTGGAGGAGCAGGGCTGTTCTAGCTGTGGCGGTCTTGGAGGTCCCCGGCACGAACTTGGCAGTCTCCAGGGAAGACTTTTTTTTTTTTGGCGGTACGCGGGCCTCTCACTGTTGTGGCCTCTCCCGTTGCAGAGCACAGGCTCCAGACGCGCAGGCTCAGTGGCCATGGCTCACGGGCCCAGCCACTCTGCAGCATGTGGGATCCTCCCGGACCGGAGCACAAACCCGTGTCTGCTGCATCGGCAGGCGGACTCTCAACCACTGCGCCACCAGGGAAGCCTTTTAAGAACACACGTTGCCAGCTGGGTACCCCCTTGTTCAATCCGAGTTGCTCAGGGTAGGGCCCAGAAATCTGTATGTCAAAAAAGCTTCCCTCTTGGTTCTTGGTTCCAGCAGTCTGGCATTTGGGAGCCACCGAAGGACAGTGACCCCACTTCTTAGGGGGGAGGGGGAGCTGTGACTTCACGTGCGCCTGCGTAGGCCTTGGCATCCTCAAGGGGCCTGCTCAACATCTAACCTGCGGAGCCATCACCAGAGCCTCCCTTCCTTTGTGATGAAACTTGCCCGGTGCGTGGCTTCTGGGAACGAAGATAGGGGTGGCGTGGGGAGGGGTGGAGCTTGGTGGGGTGCCAGTGCCGGGTGTGGGGAGGTGGTCCCGAGACCCTCCTGAACCCCAGGAAGAAGCAAGCCAGAGTCTCTCCCTCTTGTCTTCCGCTGCCGGCAGAATCTCACCACAGTAATTTGACAGATTATCCTCAGGCTCTGTGTGAGACAGGAACATCCTTTCAGAGGAAATCGGAAATGTTTTGAATGTAGAGCCCCATTTCTTCCCCTTCATGTTCAGCGGCGCCTCCTGAATTTTCTTAAAGATGAGATCACCTTGTTCTTTGCAGATTGACTGCAAGCTCTTGTGCCTCTTAGAATTGGAGCACAGTCAGGAAATGAGTGGCCATTCTCTCCTTTGTATTTCCAGGAAGCTGCAGTTACTCCGGAGCACATGTCTTTATGACTGATGAATAGTGATTTGCTGGGGGTGGATAAAGAGCACGGTCAGATGCCTTACGAGTCCAGCTCATCCGGGACCTTCATTTTCCCTCTAAAGAACAGTCTGTGTTTGGCTTATGCAAGAACTGAGCAAAACTTGTCCCCTGTTTTGTGGAGTATATTTACCCTTTACAAGGGTAGAGTCAGTGCCTGGGAACCGTGGCAGCGTTTGACGTTAGCCAGGGCCGGGAAGGCTTGATTGTTTGTTGCTGTTGGGCTGCCTGTGAGTCAGAAGGCTTCATACCACCCATGAGGCTTGATTAGCACTGTCCTCGTTTCTGGAATGACACACGGTTGCCTTATATAAACCACTCCGCATGTCTGTTACTTCCTATTGACATTTTAAAATGATCTGGTATTTTTCGTAGAAATTAAGAAACCATGCGGAGTCCAAACCGACTCCTTCCTTCATAGTTTTGCTGTCTTCACGTTGCTCTTACATGTTTAAGACCTTATATAGAAAAACGGGGAGCAGGAGACAAAGGCCTTGCTTATTAGGAACCTCCGAGGACCCTCTAGTGCTGATGGACACCGAGGAGACCTCTCTCATACCTGACTGAGGAATTCTCCAGCCCCTCCCGGCTCCCCATTGCTCGTGAATCAAGTCTACACACCCTTTTGTGCCTCAGCCCTCAGACTCACAGTTGGACTTTTGAAGCTAGGCTCCAGATCCCCTCCTTTTGCAGATGTGGAAGCTGATCTCTAGCCCTTGTTTGGCGTGTGCAGCTGCGTGAGCTATCTGGTGTTCTCAAACTCTTCACATATTTCTATGACAATTTCTTTGGGGGCCTTGGCAGCTTTTCAGCAAGCCAGGCAGCTTGTAAAAGCTTAAGCAGAGAGAATTTCTTTAGGAAGGGATGAACTATTTTTTTGTCTGTCAACATATTTATAGATATGTGCCAGATGCAGGTGGGTGCTTCTCCAAACCTCTCTTTAAATCCTCAAAGCAGCTCACTAAGGTGGAAGCTGTCAGGCTCACCTTATGCCTGAGGAAACAGACTTGGAGAGAGAGGATGTGCCTGGCCTGTCAGCTATGACGAAACAGAAAGACTGTTGTGGCCAGAGGTTTACCACCCACCCCTCACCCCGCCCCAGGTGACAGACAGGCTTGCCGCTAGTGGACCTGGCTGCTTCTTTATACTCAGTCCTTTATGCTCCGAGCTCGCCAGGCACAGTTCTGCTGATAAACAGCCTTGAGTCCATCTCTTACAGCCGATCAGAAATGTTGGCTCATTTCCTGAGCCTGGGTCTGAACCTAGAAGATGGCCCCCAGTCTTCACTCATTCATCTCTTCCGACATTTTTGAGCACCTGCTCTCTGCAAGTCATGGTGTTAAAGGCCACACAGAGGATAGTTCTGCCTCCTCCGGTGCCATTTTCCACAAAGCATTCATTCCGTCTCTCCGGTGAAGTAGGCTGTACCTGCTCTGGACTCCACATTACTTCCATTCGAACCTTTCTTCCAAAAGGCAGCCCTTTTCTGCTTTGCCTTGGGGTCACGTCCCTGTGGGCTGGGAGTCCCAGAGGCACCGTCTGCGTCTCTTTCCCCTTTCTGCCTCTCAGAGCCCAGCAGGGGCTGCAGGCTCAGTGTGTGAAGGATTCTGCACGGGGAAGAGTAAAACACGGGCCTGGGCTCCGGAGTGGACAGGCTGGTTGAAGGAAAGCATCCCTTACTGAAGAGCATGTCGCGGGAAGCCTCCTGTTGGTTCCTAAGCAGTGTTGTCTTCTGCTCCCAAATGTCTCCCGGGAGCCGGTTCCTTTTTATTGAATTTCTGAATGGCCTTTTCTCATTCTCATGGGTCTGGAGAAGCTCTTTTTTGTCCCCGCCAGTGACACAGCGTCTTGGAGCAGGCCTGCCGGGGAGGCCAGTTGCTGGCAACAGCCAGACGCCGCTAAGCCACAGCGGCAGAGAGCAGCCCCGGCGCCACGGAAGGAGTCTCTCTCCAGTTTTTTTGTCCATGAGGCTGGCAGTAAGATCAGACGCTGCAGAGCGAAGCCTCTTATTCACTGTCAATTCTGAAGCGCCCAGGATTGTAGATTGCCTGCTGCCTACATTAGGAGCCTGTAAACAGTGCGCCTCCCGAGTCCCCGCGCAGAGCCGTGTCCCTAGTGATTGAGGCGAGACTTTCCCCTGAAAATGCCTTAGCATCCTTTTGAAGAACAAACATTTCCTATTTTGAAGTAACTTCCTCAGTTTCTTGAAAATTTAATTTAATTTAAAGTAGAATTGTTGTTCTTTTCAGTTATTTTAAAAATTCTTCTTGGACAAAGAAAGAAAGAATGAATAGTTTAGAAATGGAAACAGCAGGAAGAAAGGAAAGGACGTGTGTGGCAGAGAAGGCAGCCAGCCACATCGCTTTTGAATCTTCCAGATTATCCCATGGACCCTGAGTGTCAGAGCAGGACCAGCTCTCCTGCTGGGCTAGACTTGGGTTCTGTCCCTGCAGAGGCCCCATGCTGGGCTTGTGTGGAGTCTTGGGGCTGTGGTGACTCAGAGGTGAGCCCCGCTCTCGCTGCCCTGCCTCAGCCAGGCAGTGACTCAGCATCAAGCCCTGGCTCCCTGACCGAGACCACACTTGAACTGAATGTTCCAGGTCTGTGCCTCAGCCCAGCTCCAACTGGGCAAAATGAAATGCTTTCCCTCCTGCTGCGTTTTACCCCAAGAAGGTGAAGGGTTTGGAGACATTAGCCAATCATTATCACACAGTGTACAGGGGTGGCAGGAATAGTGAAAGGGTTAACGTATCCCTGGCCTTGGCGTCTGACAGACCTGGGTTCTGGTGATCTCAGGTAAATCACTCACCTTCCCCGAGCCTCAGTCTCTCCTTCTGAGAAATGGGCATACACCAGTACCTGTACAGCAGGGTCGTGAGGATCGGGAAAGTGATGAGCCAGGGCCTGACCTGAGGCATGTGTGTGGTCCGTGGCGACAGTCCCAGTCTTCGCCAAGAAGTCGGAGGGGATTCACAGGCGCTTGGCTTTCCCACAGAGTGGACAGTGCTGGCTGGACGTGGGTCTCTTCGTTCCCAGATGGGTATGAAGTCTCGTTTCCCAAGGCAAGGCCTCTTCTTATTGCCCCTGGACCACTTTAGCTGACTCTCCTTCCACCAGTGTCCGGACACCCTCAGCACCCTTCCCGGGGGTTTCCTGTGTCCCTCGTGGGGGTGGTAGGTGCTGGGCAGTAACTCAGCGTGAGGGCAGATGAAGGCTCTCAGCCAGACCTGCAGCCCACAGCCTCATCAGCCTGTGGACTCACCCCAGATCCCCTGCCCAAGATGGGCCAGGGGAATTGTGTACCCTGTGTTCTGCAGGGGGCGCTGTGTTTACCCTGAATCCCGACTGCTTGAGGCGGGGCTCTCCCTCCAAGTCTCTGCACAGGCCTGAGGACCGACCAAGTGCCCAGTGGTGTTGCGGGGAAACGGAGCCACGTTAAACGAGGGGCTGGCCGTCTGCACAGGTGTACTGGACCCTGCCCTAAGGGGGGGAAATGTCATCGTGGGTGGAAGGAGAGAGGCAGGGGGTTTCTAATTGCCACCACCCTTTTGGGGGAGGGTGGTTGCTGGGGAAGGAATGCTTTGAGAAGCTGCTTAGGGTCGGGGAGGAGTCCCTCCAGCAATCCCCCCAAGACTGCCACCATCTGTGAGAGTCTCCCCTTGCCGGAGCTGTGGTTGATGAATTGGAGATTTTTTTCTTTTGCGAAACTGTGTTTTGTACAAAATACATGTCCAGTGAAGCCCAGCACCCTGGTAACAACAGATGCTTTGCATGGTTGACATCTCACAGATGGAGGAGCCCGGTGACTGAACAGTGTTCTACCTGAGTCTGAGAAAGAACCTTGAGAAACCCATGGAAATGTGTCCATGGGGATGAAGAGGTCTCTTTATCTAAATTCAGACAAGATTTCGCTTCCTAATATGGAAGTTTCAGGTACTTTTCCGTTTGTGATTTATGCCTTTAGATTGATCCCTATGCTTTTTTTTTTTTTTCCTGAAGAGGAAGTAGGTAGTCTTTAATTTCCCTGAAGCCGTTGAGCTCAGGAGCTGAACCCCAGTGACCGGGATTCTCTTCCTGGTTCTGCAGTCACTTCCCATGTGACCTTGGGCCACATCTGCTCCATGGTATCCTTGAGGAGGGGTCCAGGGGGCCCATGGGGGACTCTGAGCCCCGAGCGCTCTCCCCAGCAGGGGACATACCCAGCTGTGGCCTGGAGACTGCTTATACGCCCTGGGGGGACACACTGAGAATATTAGGGGGACACCAGCAGATGTTCTACTCCCAGATGCCTCCTGCCGCAGCCTGGCTTGGCTCTTTCCCCTGGGTCTCAGGGGCATGTGTGCAGGAACCACAGTCACTGCAGGTTGCATGTTGATTCTCAGGTGAGTTTGTCTCCAAGGCAGACCTCTTCAGCGCCTGGGGCCTGTTGAAGAGAGAGGGGAGTTTAGGGCTGAGGCCCCTAGAGTTGTTTTTAGCTGTGTTTGCTTCCAGGTTGTGAAACTTTAGATAATTTCTTAGCAGAGAAAGTGCCATCCCTGCTAATTAGTGCTCTTAAGACTCTCAGATAAAGGGGCTTCAGACTCTAACAGGCTCATTACCAACTTGGTGAGATCACTGAAGAATTAAACCCAAATTCGCAACTCTGTAAACAATAGGCCCAACCAACTGTTGCTTGGGAAAAGCTGGGTTCGTCAATAACTATTTGTGGAATGGAGGAACGTAGTTGTATAGGGCATGGGACAGCTCAGAGTTTACAAAGACTTTCTCGTGCCTTATTTCACTTAAATCTTGCAAAAAGCCCTGGAAGGCATGGGGATTTTTATAGCTGGGGGAACTGAGTCTTAGTAGCAAGGAGTCCCATACGAGGGCACACACCTGGCGAGCAGCAGGGCGGGATTGGAGTCCTGAATGGCAACTTGAAAACAGGGGCTCATCTCTCTCATTTTAAGCACATCTTTAAAATGTGCTTTTCCCTAGCAGAAGCACATAGGGACACCCATCTCAGTAATCCCAGGATCAACTATACATACTTTTTTTAAAATTTTTATTGGGGTATAGTTGATTTACAATGTTGCGTTAGTTTCAGGTGTACAGCAACGTGAATCTGTTATACATACCCATATATCCACTCTTTTTTAGATTCTTTTCTCATATAGGCCAATACACAATATTGAGTAGAGTTCCCTGTGCTACACAGTAGGTCCTTATTAGCTGTCTATTTTATGTGTAGTAGTGGGTATGTGTCAATCCCAATCTTCCAATTTATCCCTCCCCCACCCCTTACCTCCTGGTACCATAAGTTTATTTTCTACATCTGTAACTCTTTGTAGATAAGTATACATACTTTAATAACAGGGCATATCAGTTAAAACCTCCAAGCACCTGGGACTAGATTGCTTACAGCACAGACTCTTGTCTCACTAGGAGTGCTGTAAACAGACTTTGGTGGATGTGGACTTTACTTATTATGCAGAATTTGCCCAAAGTCCATTACATGCCCCAAACAGGGCTGGGGGCAGTGGAAGAGACCTTTTACCACATTCCAGTGGGAACTTTGAGTTCGGCTGTGGGGATGTAGATATCTCTTTATATATCACATTGGCAATACCTTATTTCATGTCTGTGGCCTGTAATACCAAATGGAAAGTTTTGGTAGAATGTTGAAGCTCAGGTCTCTATGTGCGCTTTAGAAGGAAGTTTTTCTTTTGTTTTGCTTCCTGCCTGAAAGAGGCAAGCCAAGCCACTTTATTTATTTATTTATTTATTTTGCGGTACGCGGGCCTCTCACTGTTGTGGCCTCTCTCGTTGCTGAGCACAGGCTCCGGACACGCACGCTCAGCGGCCACGGCTCACGGGCCCAGCCGCTCCGCGGCACGTGGGATCCTCCCAGACCGGGGCACGAACCCATGTCCGCATTGGCAGGCGGACTCTTAACCACTGCACCACCAGGGAAGCCCCAAGCCGCTTTATTTTGATCCACGTCCTCGCTAAATGGGGAGTCCCAGGATTCTTATTTCCCGCCATCTTTTTTTCTTTGTTTTAGGAGTTCTGAAGTGTCTTTAGTAAAAGTCACTGCCTGGCAGGCGTGAGACTCTTCTGGCCTAAAAACCCAGTTGATAGAATCTGTGCCCTACTTAGGACTCCAGGCTGTCGAGGCGGAGGTGCTGCAGGGCAGCCCTCAGAGTGGCCTTTGTCGCTGTTCCCCTTCATTCAGACTGTGGTCTGTAGGTGTTGAGCCCCAGTTTGAAAGAGCACTGTACCGTGGAGCTGGGGTCGGAGCTCACAGGGACGCCGCCGTTTTCAGGGTTCATGGTTCCACCCTGCTTTTAAGGTGCAAGGTCAGCGGCTTCCTCCTCTTCACTTGGTTCATGCAACTCTGGAGCACCTTGAATTCCAGAGAGTTCTAATGTGATTTAACTGGGTGCAGTCAAGAGCGGTCACTTTTAGATTTCCGCCACGTCAGCTTTTCCTTGTTTTTGAGCTTTATGTAGGTGTTTAGACCTAGAAGAGATCTTGGAATCAGAGGTCACGGAGAATGTCAGGGCTGCAAGGAACCTCCTTTAGGTCAGTGCTCCCAGTGCCATGGGGGCTGGACTTGCCCACACCTCCTGAGTCAGACTTTGTTGGGGTCTGAACGTAGCGTCTGCACCTTTTTGCATTTCCTGGGCGCTCCGGACGCCCCCTAGAGTCTGAGGCCCACTGCTTTACAGAACATCTGGGCCTCCCCTTCATTTCGCAGCTGAGGAAACTAAGGCCCAGGGAGGGGATGTGAGCTGCTTGCGTAGCTCACGTATTTCAGGGCAGAGTCAGCTTTAGGACCAAGCGCAGCCTCTTTCCAAGTCTCCTAGCTGTCCCCTAAGCAGCCACATTGTTACTAAAACTCAGTAGTGAAGTTTAGTTGTGCTCTTAAGCAGACAAGACCTGTGTGAGCCACGGGCTCATCCAAGCTCAGAACCTGGCCCCAGGCTTGTCTAGTAATAATATCTCGTACTCTACAGGGCAGACTTGGGCTCACCTGAGGTAGTTTTCCCTGCTTTTTATCCCGGCCTCCTCATGGAGTTGTTTGGCACCCGCAGAGGATTTTAATGCAATGCACAAAGAGGAAGCTTGAACCAGTTCATTTTATAAATTAATGCAGTGAGATAAGCAGTGGAAGTCAGGCTCTTATTTCCTAATTGGATTTCATATGTATGTATTCCTGATGGCTCTGCCCACAGATAAGGATAATGAGCTGAGCTGATTGGAAAACACTTCCTGTAATGCCGTCACTGCTCCTTAGGGAGCTTAGGCAGGTGGTGATGAGGAGGCAGGGCTGGCCGTCATCTGCTTGGTGACTGTGATGGCACCCCGACCCTATCACGGGGGTCACACAGAAGTGCAACCCCCAGGAGAAGGAGTCCCCAGTCCCCAGCGAAGTCAGGGTGGGGCAGGTAGTGCCTTTCCTCTGTGAAAGATGCTGGTTGGGCTTGAACTCGAGGACACTTCTTACGGGACTGAGGAGACACGTTCTAGTCATATTCTAGGAGAATTATAAATATTAAACATTTAAAAAACTTTTTTCTTGGACTTCCCTGGCGGTCCAGCGGTTAAGACTCTGCCCTGCCAATGCAGGGGGTGTGGGTTTGATCCTACATGCCGTGCGGCGTGGCCAAAAAGAGAAAAACAACCTTTTTCCTTTGAAAAAAATTACGTCTTTTTTTTTTTTTTTTTTTTTAACTAGACTGTGATGAAAACACCACAGAAGATAGGAAGGGCAATTTAACTCTTTTGGGCGGTGCTTTTTGGTTAGTAAAACTGAAGCGCTTGTTGTTGACAGGGCTCTGATGAGAGGCGAGTAGAAGCAGGTGGTGTCAGCGTCTGGCGCAGACCCTGTTATGGGTGGGCGTCTCCTTTCAGTTTAAATTATTCACGTAGAAGTGTTACTTTTCTATCCTGTAGAAGTGAGGTGGTCTTTTTAACTTACCTAAAGCAGTATTTTCTAAACAAAGCCCCCACCAGAGTGGCAAGGCAGCCCGCCTTCTTTCAGAGGCCATCATGAGAGATGTGTGGGTTTTTATCACATGTCATAAATGGGTCGTTAATTCACACGGAACCAGGAGTGCAGACCTCAGGACTGTAGGAAAGCAGCCTCCAGGCCTCCCGTAGCCACCCTGCCTTCCAGCTTGGGCCCTTGACACCCCCAGCCCTGTCTGCGATGACCGCACGCTCCCTCCACTGACCCGGACATGGCACTACTCCCAAGACCAGGTCAGGTATTGCCTCCGTTGTCGCAGCCCCTGGGGCAGGCGGAACTGCTCTCCCGCCCGCCTTCCTTTCTTCCTTCCTTTTTCTTCCCTTTTCTTTTTCAGTTGAGGCACAAAATATGCTCAGGGAGATGCGTCAAAAGCACAACTCATGGCAGGCCCGCTCCAGTACCTTCTGGATCCGGGGGCTTCCCCCAGGAGCGGGCAAGCCTCAGCCAGGCCTCTGTACGGCTTCCAGGCCCGGGAGGGTCTGAGGTGGAGGCCCAGCCAGCAGCTGGCTGTGTGGCGATGCTGGGGGTGGCAGCCCTCACCTGTTCGGTCTGGACAGTGTGGGTGGAATGTGGCAGGGGAGGGGCAATGTGGGGCTCCCAGGGAAGTGGGGGGTGTGAGAGACTTCGACACGGATGTACACCCGTTTACCACCACCCAGAGAAAGACGGAGAACATTTCCATCCCCTCCGAAGGTTCCTTCCCAGACGACTCCGTTTTCTCCAGGTGCAGTCACCGTTCTATTCCAGTCACCACCAGCTAACTTCATCCTTCAGCTTTGATTCCTCTGACACTTTGGGGTCTGAGGAGCATAGTCATGGGCCTGTTTAGGGGGGATTCACATGCCTTTTGGCCTTCCCGGCATCACTCTTTTTTTTTGGTGGGGGGGCATCCCTTTTGATGTGCTCTCGTAAAACCTCACGACAGTCCTATGAAGTGGGTGTTGCTAGCTCATTTTCTAGAAAAGGGGATTAAGGCTCACTGAGGTTAAGAGAATTACCCCAGATGAAAGAACTGTTACTAACAGAGGTGAGAATGAACTTGCATCCTCTCTAGGAAAGCCCCCTCCTACTAGAAAAGCCCAGGCGGTCCCTCATCCGCAGGGCCTCCTGTGCTTTGCAGGTAGTTTTGCTTCCTGTTTGTTTCATGCAGCCCCCAGTTGGCAGGGATTGTGCCTCGCTGGTTTGGTGATCCCATGGTACCAAGCAACTCGGGAGCAGGACGTTGACCAGGGGCCAGTCAGCGGATGAGGGCTGCTGACTGCTCAGCTCTGCTTTTGTGCGTGGCCAGGAGGAAGCCCGCAGAGACGATGCCCCAGCACGCATCCAGGCCCCTGCTCCAGGCTGGAAGGAAGGTGCCCAGTACGTGGAGAAAATGCCCGGACGGCCTGTGGGGAGTCAGCTCCGAGCAGCAAGGCGTTTCTTCGGTCCCTCTTGCTGCCTCCCTTTTGGTGTCCCTCTCATGGCAGGAATTTGGTTCTGAATGTGAGGCCTGGACCCACTCCCTGCTCTTGAGTGACCTGAGTTAAGCAGGCTAAAATAATGCCGCTGCCCTGAGCACGTGGGTATTCTAATCTGAGAGTGCCTGTCTGCTGGCATCCCCAAGGACATGGCAACACCCTTGCCTCTCCTTCGTGCTGGAGGCCCTCTGGGGCGGGGCTCTGCAGGAGGCAAGCAGTTCATGGGTCTAAAAGGGCTAAGTTCCAGGGTCAGCCCTCCGGTTTCCCCACTTGTGACCAGTTTTGCACCTCTGGGAATTACACCCTGAAGCTCCTAGAGCCTCCGCTCTTGGCGTTCGTTTGCAGTTCAGAGGGATGCCTCGTGAGGAAGGATCACGCTCCTTCACAATAGTTCACCCACTCGGGTGTGTGTCAGTGGCACAAATCCTCAGCCCCCTCGTCCATAAGAGGACCCTCTAGTGCTCAGGAGGTCGTCAGGACCGGAAGCCATGGGGGTCCCTGGTTTCAGTTGCCCAGCCTCTGCTTGGTGAGAAGTGACATTGCCCGGTGAGTGACGGGCCAGCCTTGTTGTCTGAAACAAGATCTTTCTCTGTGGTACATCTGGAACTTGGCCTTCTCAAGGGTCCCAAAATAGCCGGGCCGCTGAAGGGAGAACTTCGTGAGAGGACAGAAGAGAGACCCAGCCGCTCCTCGCCAAGCAAGCTTTGTTGGCATCACAAGACCAGCACAATTAATCCCCGGGTTTTGTTCTCATCCTGTGCTGCTTCTGCATTCCTTGTGTATCTCCCTTTCTCGCAGCTTGTTCTGAAAATATTCCTGAGGAGGCAGCGTCCCGCTGCCGCCCCTTCTCGGCAGATTTCCAGGCTGTGGCCTGCGTTGGGATCCAGCACGAGTCTCTATCGCTAGGAGACATGAGGACATTTTAGAAAGCAGAGAAGCTGGCTGTGGCTTAAGGAGGTGGAATTGAATGCTCCTTGCACCTTCTGATCTGGGTCTGAAGATTTGGGAGGCGGTCAGTGACTCACCTATATGCACTGCCACCGTGTCACCCAGCAAAGAAACCTGTCTTACCAGTTTGGGAAACTGGGACTTCTCTTGTGCTCAGCAGTTACCTTGGCTCCCCTGCTTCCTCTGGATGCTTCTGATTCTTAAACTGCTGCCCATACAGCTGCTT